>NW_025776333.1:0-285735 GCF_021130785.1 Homalodisca vitripennis
AAATAAAACAGTCAAATTAACAATCCACTCACAAACATATTTAATATATTTCTCAGTCAATACCCCTTATATTGCCTTAGAAATAGTAATTGAAAGATTGTAACACCACTTTATCCTAATGTTTCAATTAAGAATACAATGAAAATAATTACATATTGGTTAACTTCTAAAATTGTACAAAATGAAATTATTGATGTTTAATCCCTTATGCTAAATTTATGTATGAATCAGAGCACATTCCAATTTACAAAATCTTACTACACCCAAATTGATGGAACGGCTATCTGAAATCCTTTTTCATGTTTTATTGCCAATATTCTTTTTCCCATTTTTAAACTACAGCCAAATCTAAAATGAGATATTTCCCAAGAAAATGGATATGATACGTCACGGTCGATGATCTCTTTTCAATATTTAATATAAATGAAAACCTTTTATCACAACTCTAAATTCGTTTTAAACCCTATAGCTATTAAATTTACTTATGAAATTGGACCAAACAATAGTAAACAATTTTTAGACGTATTGGTGATTAGAAATGAAACATTATTTGAATTGGATATCTACAGGAAACCAACTCATAGAGATAGATTTCTTAATAATGAATCTAATCATCAACCTGTAAAAAAGAGCAACATTTAATTCTACGAGTTACAGACTTTTGAATACACCACTTTCAACAGAAAACTATAATAAGGAAATAAATTTATATAATAAATATTGTATGCAATAGTCAATGGTTACATTACACAATTGATTGACAATATGGTAAAGAAGCATTGACAATAGGAATTATAAAAGATAAGACAACAATGAGGCTACCTCAAGACACAAAACAAGAATTTATTGTGCAAATATGTAGCACTTTCTCAAAACAAATATACAAAATAAAAAAAAACATGCAAATAAAACGTTCACTCACAGAATAAGCAACAAACTATCAAATTTTAGGAAACTCTCAAAACAAACTATCAAGTGATAATAAATCGGGAATTTTTAAAATAGGACGCAAATGGCTGTGACTAAATTTATATTGGTCAAACAAAATGGAAAATAAAACAAGATTTAAAGCGCACAAAATGTGGAAGAGTTGAAAAATCTGCTGTAGCCAAGCATTGCATCGAATCAGGACACAGAACATCAATTAAAAATCTAAAATTAATAAAAGAATTAAAAAACTAATTAACTTAAATAATGCTAAAAATAAAAATAAATAAAGAAAAAAATGAACGAAAGAAATAAAAAGAATTAATAAAATAAACAATAAAGATGGCCATATTGAAAATTTCAGTCTTCTTTCTTCTCAATTTATTAGAAAATTATACTGTAGACATATCTCATTTTTATACTGGCTGAAATATTTACAAAATCTTTGTATTTGAATATTTTACACGATATGGTATTTTAATTGTAATAAAAATTATGTCAATATTGATTTGTGGAGTCACCTGATGTTGAAACCTTTGGTTTCGAAAGGCCTCGTCCAAAAAATAAATAAATTGGAAGTATTGTATTCTTTTACGTTTAGTAGTATTTAAAAGTTGTTCCAAGAGTCTTCAATTATCACAGAAATGATTGCCTAAGAGAAAAACATTATTTCACTGCTTACTGTTTTAAGGTCAAAATCACTCCAGGCATTATCAGTCATGAGTAGGATTCATGTCCCCTAATTTTTTTTATTAATCCTAAGTAGCTTTCTAGACCAATAAAAAATTATCCCTTTATTTTGTAGAGGACGTTTTTCCTTTCGTTTTGTACACTTTTCTCATTAGTACGAGACATTTAAGATTTCATATTTATTACTCTTTCATTAGGGTATTTTTTCATTAATAAAGTGAAAAAGGCAAATTATTTACATTATAATCGGAGGGTTCTTTGCAAAATTTTTATTTTAATCGTAAATTAATAAATGTAATTGAAAGTCTAGGTCATAAAATAATCATGACATATATCTTATAACTAAGAAAGTTTTAACAGTTTGGGCTCCCAACGAATTATGCATTCTCCTTATCGTATTAGGTAATACTAAACACTTCCTTGAGTTCAAGGGATGGCTTTATCAATCAAGGCTCATAAGGTTTATATTGTGTGTCAAAACTAAGGAAGTTTAGTCAGTTTTTTAATATTCACTTGGAAACCTCAACAGCCAAACGATATTACATCGCTTTAAATGAAAAATTTAATACAAACGTCAATCTTTAATACTTTAAAAGTCTAAAATGCCTATTAGGATATTAAACAAAATTCATTACTAGGTGTTCGAGTAATAGATTACATACAAATTTTATCTTTATTATAACATACATTTAATCTCCATGAAGTGAATGCACAATACAGGTTGTATAACAGAATAAAATATGTTTTATACACGTAGGCCAACTTAGAAGCTGAGTGATAAATGACTCGATGCATGCATAATGAGGTACTAGGAGTTCTATATTTCCTATTTAGTGCGCATACGTTACAACAAGAAACTTTAGAGTAAACAATAGTGAAAGTACAAGTAAAGTAAACAACGATAGTATAGTAAAAGTAATGCAGATCGTGTTGCTTCTTTTCGCTAACCAAATTATGCTATCAAAATCCCTTATTAGAATTTGTATACAATTTACCATTTGTTTTTAGAGATTCATGGGTCACTGAAACACTATGTATTCAATCTGCAACTTAATCTTCCTATAGAGGTTCATATTTTAATAGGTTAGTAATTTCAGTTAGGTCAATATGCAAAATTAACTGATATATTACAAACAATAATATTAAATGTATATAATACGGACCACTGTACATATTAAATTACTTTTTACGTTGAATAATGAAACACGAGTTCGGTATTAATTAGTGTTATCCCAACAATCGGACAATACCCACCCGACATTGATACAATACCTGTCAGGACAGGTGTTTCAATAATTTTACTGTTATTGTTTTTGTTCACCCGCTTTATGAACTGACAGATTCCCGTTCCTCATTATTTTTATTAATGGTTAATAAAGTGTAATTACGTGTTTTATATGTATAGCAAATTTTTACAGTGTGAAGCTTTTGTTTTTCATGCCTGTTGTAGCTGTAATGAAGTTATATTTTAAATCAAAGTTTTTTTCATTAAACACGTTTTAATAGCCATCTACATACCAATATCATAATATGCGAATAAAAAAAAAAATAAAACTTGTGTCTTAACAAACAACAACGAGAACGACTTCAACCGAATGTCTCTGAATTTTTGATGGATTTGGAAAACTGTAAGGAAATCTGAGTGACCGTAAGCATAACCCTATTGGCTTAGCTTTATGATGAATATATAATATGCCTGTAGTTCTTATAGTTTCGTATGTAAACAAAAAAGTGTATTGCAACATAAAAGCTAAAATGTTTTGCCTACTAAGAGCCATCTATTGACAATCTTATTTTTGTTTATTTATTTCTACTTTTTATAATCGTTTAAGCACAAAAAAGAGTTATCATTTAACAATGCCAAAATAATGAGTATGTAGAACTGATAACATATAACGGTTGTAAATAACTAGTCATACCGTAATTACTATATTGTACTATACAGTACCACATTAATTTGTTAACGTTTATTTGTACACTTAATATTCTCAAGTGCCTTATATTATAAAATTTGATTTTAAATGCACTTTTAACTTATATTAGTGATTTTATACTTATGAGAGTATAACCAAAATAATCTAATTTTAAGAAACATCAACTGTAGCTATACTATCCTCATGCTTGTCTAGGTTGGAAAGGCTAAATCCAAATAATTTCCAGTTATTCATGTACACATAGTCTCATAATCATTTGGCAGTGACAGCAACAATTAAACCTCAACTTGTCAGAGAACGGTGGATTTGTATCACTCTAATTTACTCCATGTTACACGTTTAAAGTTTTATGAAAAGTTTGAATTCTCTCGTTCATGTAACATTTCAAATAATAACCTAAATAGATTAGAGTATCTGATATTTTGTTATTATTATCTTTAACTGCCGAGAAACTATACGATTAAAAGTTATGCATTATTACTTTTGTTTCCAAAACGATGCAATATTCCTTCTAAAAATAAAATAACACTAAAGAACTTAAGAAACAATTTAAATACTCAGAGAAACAATATTTTTTAAATTTGATTATATGTTTTCTCACATATACCTTGTGTCTTTAAAGTTCTGCCTTCTTTTTATTAACTTTCTTGTGAATAGAGATGAAGTGATTTATTTTGGGTCACGACCAATTAATTTGATTTACAATTTATAGATGACAAATTTTGACCAATAACCCCTAATACAAATAGTATAGTAGGGTTAAATCAAAATTTTCTAGTAGAAACCCCTAGATAATGACACCTCTTTTAAAGATAAGAATAACAGAAGAAGAATAATCCAAACTAGTGTTCACTAATTTTACTCTATACAATTTAGGGACTAATTGAAATTTTAATTGTTTTATATAAACCCACAATTAAAGTTATATTTAAAGTTATTGTAAGGCACATAAAACTTCCACTCACTATTTTGAGAACTTACGTTACCAAATCTTAAATTATGTTATTACAAGAATAACAAACTTAACAAGTAATGAATAACATACGCGTACAATTTATTAGGGTTTGTTTTGTCTGACGAAAGTTCAGTAGGAAATCCTGGGGAATATTAATAGCTGATTTTGCCATGTTATATCTTATTGGTTATCAGTTATTAAGTGAGACACATTCAGTCCAGTTATTGTGTTATTTTTAATTTTAACATTGTTTCTAATAAAAATGGCTGTAAAATTAAGATATTATATATTATTATATATATATATATATATAATTATATATATACAAATACAATTATGTATATACAATATTATTATATATATATATATATATATATAATATTGTTTTTATGGTGAATCTGATAGAAATTTTCATAAAACAGTTAGTTTATTCAATGCTACCTATCCGGACAGAACAGTAGACAAGGCCAAATTGTGATAGCAATGATATATAGCATAGTAACCGGGACTGAATGTGTCTTACTTAAAAAGTAATAACCAGTAAGAGGTAAATCTAATAAATGCTATGTTATTCATTATTGTCGATGTTTGTTGATTCTTGTTTATCCCCAATTTTTATGCATAAAAAACTCCTCAGTTCGTCATATCAACATGCCCCAAAGTAAAATCACTTCATTTCTACTCATAAGAAAGTTGGGAAGGACTTTTAAGACACCCACACTTTTATATGGTCGATTTCGAGTACAGTTTTCAGAGATACTTTCCGTATACACTTATGTGCCACTTGTTTCAGAATGATCTTTTAAAACGTCACGTTTTTACTTCACTTTCATGTGATAGATTTTCATACTGATCAGATTCTGTGAAGACAACTTAAACTGGTCTTCGCTAGAAAGTCATACACACTGTACAGTTGGGATCCAGGGGCCCACTCAGCACATTTATTACAAACCAATGGCAAACATAACCTCAATAAATATCTGTGACTGTCATCACTCAATACAGCCAGACAGAACAAATTGACTCAAGAGTCGTATGCAACAACGTGGATGCGGAAACTACGAGGGTTGTTCAATAAAGACTGAGACTGGGCCCGGGATTTCCCCATACTGTTCTGATAAGACATGATGCCAGGTTTTTCCAATACCTTTGGACCCTATTGTTTACCAACAGACATTGAATTGCTTTATCTTTATCACAAAGCCATCAGTGCTCATTTGAATATCAGCTTGGTAAGTGCCGCCTCCAACGATTTTATCATGTCCAGTTTGCGTGAACAACGATATGCGATTGACAGACTATGTGTTAGACTCAACAAAACTGCGACTAACACTTATGAAGACATAAAGCAAGCTTTTGGGGATGACGCAATGTCTCGTGCTTCCTGTTTTCGCTGGTTCAAAGATTTTAAGGAGGGAAGAGAGGACCCAGAGTTGCAGGGAGGAGATGGTGCCCCAGTTACTGCTCTCACTGAGGAAATCATCAATACAGCAGCGGCAATGATCAAAACCGACCGACGTCTGACCGTCAGACAGATTGCTGAACTCCTTGACATATCTGTAGGTAGTGCTCACACAATTTTAAAAGACAATCTTAACATGTCTAGAGTGTGTGCTCGTTGGATTCCACGTTTACTCACACCTGAACAAAAACAAAACCGTGTCGATGTTTGCCTTGAGTGGAAGCGGTTCGTTGAAGAAGATAGGGATTGGTGGAAGAGTGTAATCACTGCTGATGAGTCGACCCTGCAATGAAAATCCAAAGCACTGAGTGGGTAGAAAAAATGAAGGTCGCCCGAAGAAAGCTAGGGCAACCAAATCTGCAAACAAAGCAATGGTCATTACTATTTTTGACTATAAAGGAATGGTGTACACTCATTCAGTTCCACGTGGACAGACAATCAATGGAGACTATTACAAACAAGTTTTGGCTACATTAATGAATGATCACATTTCTCGAAAGCGTCCAGAACTTCGAGGAAACTGGAAACTTCATCACGACAATGCGCGGCCTCACATTGCACGCGTTGTGACAGAATATTTGGCCAAACGAAACATTAAGGTCGTGCCCCACCCACCTTATAGTCCTGACCTTGCGCCCTGTGACTTTTTTTTTGTTTCCTACTGCAAAAAAGGAATCAAAGGGACGTCGTTTTGATTCGGAACAGGATGCAGTAAAGGCTTTGGAGGTGATCCTGAAGAAACATGTCAAAGGATGGCTTCTCTAACGTTTTCCAGGCATGGCAAAGGCGCTGGGACAAGTGCATTTCAATTAATGGGGAATACTTTGAAGGTAAAAACTTTTATGTAGATCAGAATTAAATAATAAATGTTTTATAGACACAGTCTCAGTCTTTATTGAACAACCCTCGTATAATAACAGTTGGATCAATTTCAAGGGATTCAGGAGTACAGGCGAATAGTTAATTAAATTCTACCAAGCACAAATATTTTCTTTATACGGTTACATAAAATTAACAACATGTTCACATAATATAGGCGTCACAATAACGCATTTTTTCAATTGAGTAGAGCTATCTTTACAAACCTCCGGTTACTCTCAAATTATTTCTTGAATAATCATTATACGGAGAGATCATTATATACCTTTGCCCATGGATAATGAACTATATCATCGTTACTCGTTCAAACCTGTAGTAAATATGTTTTATATAGAGTTATAATCATTCACAAAATGAGCCTAGAAGAGGAGGAAGTGATGAGGGTGGAATTAGGAGTTCCGCCTAAAATAATTATGACTCGAGAACAAAGAGGAGACAAATTCAGCAAGCCTTAGCCACAGTAAACTTCCTGACCCAGACCCGAGCTGCATACTTAGAGCTTAGTGTGATCAAAATTATCTATGCTTGTTGTTTTATCCTAAATTACTAAAATAGTGTTTGATGAAAATTGGATTTATTTAATTTGCAATTATAAATTAACATACTTAAATAGTTAATAAAGTCTTCTTAGTTTCAGTCGGAACAGCAGTAAATGTTGATACCTGCAAAAATATACTAAAGATATCTTGAGAGTAAATTTTGAAAATTTTCATCCTAATTATCTATATAATGTTTGATACTATATTTTCCAAACAGGTAAAGGTTCATCAATATTATTATATACAATATTTCTCAGCTATGCACATTTCAGTAATAGAAAATTATTTGAATAAAAAAATATCGTTATTAATATATAAAGCTACATTCTGTATACCAAAAGCTCTATGGACCAAAAAACTATTAAATTAACCGTTTAACCATATTGTTCTCCCTATGTCGTTAAAATAGTGATACATAAAATACAAATTACATAGTTATATAATTACATGTTTCACACAATTCCATGTTTATAGTTCAGGTAGTTTTTAAGGTATTGTGCTGACAGACAATCACAATTTTATGTATTATTTACGAGTGATAGGTTACGATATAAAATATAAAACATAATAGAATAGAAAATATACCCAGAACATCTAAATAGAGAAAAACATTTTTTAACCCAGCAGGGATTGTATTTAAAGAAAGCTTAAAGGATTTGTAACAATTTAGTTAACAGGATTTAAAAACTTCCTCTTTTTTATTTTTTTAAATAAAATTCAGTCAATAAAGTTTAATTTTTTCATACGCTTATAGGTTATAATGTAGCTTTATTATTATTTGAAATTAGTTTTGTGTTTTGATGTAAGCACTCAAAACAGTTCCTAAAGTAAATAACTACAATTTTAATTAATAAATTTTAAGTTAGGTATATACATTTTGCCTTATACAAAGTTTCCAACTTCATTTGACACAATATCTCAAACTAATTTGTCAGGTAAATGTAAATACAAGATGTAACCTACTTTTCATTTAAATTTAAAAATTATAAGTTAATCGTTTAAAACTTTTGCTGCAATTTTTCATTATTTTGGCCTACCTAAAGATTTGAATTGAATTAGAAGATTGGCTCGATATAGGTTATTAATGATATAACGCCACTATACCCGACAGACAATTATGCAGTATTCTGGTTTTTTTCAGTAGTGTATAAATTACAGTATAGTTTTATTAGTGAGATAATATTCTACAGTTCACTCAACGATAACACTAATATTTATTTTATAGCTTTTGTAAGGAAAAAATTTGTTTCAAAATAGTGGTCTTTCTGTAAAAAGTATATTTAAAAACTTTTATAAAACCATGTCTTAAACAAATAGTCCATAAACACTTTCAAAATCATGTTATCTTAAAATTAAAATTAAAAATAATAAAAACATGTTTCATTATTTTAAACCTGGCTGTTGTATTGACAAATTTAGCATTTAACAATTAATTATATTGTATATAAAAGAAGTAAATAATTTAACATTTTCCTGTAAATTTAGTGGTTTAGAGATAGAATTTATAGCGTAGAGAAGGTTGGATACCCTGTATAGCTTAATAAATGTATAGGGGTATATAAGCTTAATGAAAAAAATTATAGATAACGAGAACACAAATCACATTTTCCTTTTGCCACCTAATATCCGCTAATATAATTGCTAGTTTCTTTGCCTCCAGCAGGAAACTGTTTGTGATACAGTAGATACGTGATATTGATATAATGATGGCCCCCATTCACTCTAATACCTTACTCGGTATTATTCCTAAGCGCATAATATCTGGACAGAAGAGACTGGACAATGGATTTACTTAGATATGGAGGTTCAGACGATGGTAGTATGTATAGCATTATCGAGATACAACGCTGTCGTTGAATTATCGTATATTCATACTCATTATACAATTATTATTCAATAGTTTACTATAACTCATCCTATTTTTAAGTGGTAAAATAAGATAGTGTATTTATAAATAAAAGATTTTCATAATTTTCTATAAAAAACAAATTAATTCATTACTGGTTATTTCTGTATCTCTTAGAATATAATTCCATTTATATTTAAATGCTTAAGAAAATCAATAAATATTAAAATAAGTATTTTGATTTCCACCAAGAATGAGTAATACATTTATTAACAGATCTATTTCGCACACATTTTATATATTGTTTTGTACCAAACACAATCTATATTCAGAGTAAAATTGTGTTTGAAACTTTTATATAGTCAATACATTTTATATTATACGGGTGTATATAATATACAAAGGGAAAAGTTCCAACGTAACATGTAACTAAAACCAATGTTTCCGTCAAGCTTACTTTAAAGTAATCAGGTAATATGTTGGTAAGAGTGCTTTAAAGTGTTATTCAACATTTAAAATCACGAAAAGATTATAAATATTTCAAAATTCACCTCAAAAGAGGAATATATTTTAGTAAAGGGGAGTTTACTCAATGCACTAAACATATCATTATCAGCCGATATTTATAAACATTTTTATTTTATACCTAAAAAGAAATTATTCCAAAGGAATTTATGTGTATGTATAATACAATATGAATAAACCTTTTAACACTTTTTGTAAACTTTTAGTTTTGTTACTATGTACATTTCGAAATCTTTGATTCCATCTTCAGGTAAAAAGGTGAAGTTATGAAAATAAATAATTAAAACCAATTTGTCATGTGTTTTTTCACTACCTTGGTGGCTAAATTTGTTGTATTTAATTTTATATGTGACCAATGTATATTGTTTAACAGTCTATCGAATAATACATTTTTTGTTAGAAAATCTTTGTCATTTAATAATATGTTATGATTAATTTTGGCACTTTTGTAGATTTCAAAATGTTCTAAAGTAGATAATAAGCGACTTTTTTGCTTGTGTGTAAAATTTCAAAAGAGGAATATATTTTAGTAAAGGGGAGTTTTACTCAATGCACTAAACATATCATTATCAGCCGATATTTATAAACATTTTTATTTTATACCTAAAAAGAATTTATTCCAAAGGAATTTATGTGTATGTATAATACAATATGAATAAACCTTTTAACACTTTTTGTAAACTTTTAGTTTTGTTACTATGTACATTTCGAAATCTTTGATTCCATCTTCAGGTAAAAAGGTGAAGTTATGAAAATAAATAATTAAAACCAATTTGTCATGTGTTTTTTCACTACCTTGGTGGCTAAATTTGTTATATTTAATTTTATATGTGATCAATGAATATTGTTTAACAGTCTATCGAATAATACATTTTTTGTTAGATCTTTGTCATTTAATAATATGTTATAATTAATTTAGGCACTTTTGTAGATTTCAAAATGTTCTATAGTATATAATAAGCGACTTTTTTTTGCTTGTGTGTAAAATTTCAAGATTTTTTTCGATGTTTAGTGTATGTATAGCCAGTGTTATTTAAATGGTCAGTATATTTTAAATTTGTCAATGTTTTCAATGCTTTTATGTGTTCATTAAATCTAATTTTGAAGGATCGGCCGGTTTGTCCAATGTAGTGGGGATTGACAATCGTTGCAATTTAATTTTTATACTCCACTATTGTTGAATTTTGAATTTTGATTTTGGTTTGTTGAATTGCTTTTGTTTTTGATTAGAATTCCAAGGTTGTTCGAGGTTTTGAAAGCCAATTGATATCCTTGTTTATAAAATGATATGTTAATTTTGTGAAAATGTTTACCAAGGTAGTCTGATTGAATGTATTTGATATCTCTTTCTTGTATCTTGAAATTTTATACACAAGCAAAAAAGTCGCTTATTATCTACTTTAGAACATTTTGAAATCTACAAAAGTGCCAAAATTAATCATAACATATTATTAAATGACAAAGATTTTCTAACAAAAATGTATTATTCGATAGACTGTTAAACAATATACATTGGTCACATATAAAATTAAATACAACAAATTTAGCCACCAAGGTAGTGAAAAAACACATGACAAATTGGTTTTAATTATTTATTTTCATAACTTAACCTTTTTAACCTGAAGACGGAATAAAAGATTTCGAAATGTACATAGTAACAAAAAAAAGTTTACAAAAAGTGTTAAAAGGTTTATTTATATTGTATTATACATATTTATAAAACACTTTTCAAGGCTACATCTCTAACATGAATTTATGTGTATTTTTCATTAATCATTACAGTTATTATAATAGTATTATTTCACTTTATTTACGTCAAGTGAGGAAAAAATAATACCACAATTTCTTAAAAAGGTCATCTTATCATGGAAAATTGTTGAATCTCGTGGAAGTTTAACAACTACTACAAACAGATACACGCATACATAACTTTTCTAACACAAGTTATTATATTGGTAGTGTAAAAATGTAAACATGCAGGCTGAAAAATTATTATTCACATAACTCAAGGTACTGGAATTAGTAACACTTATTTCAAATTGAATATTAATTTAGAAATTATTAAAAAAATTACTGATAAAAATAATAGATAAGTTCTATCACTTTTAATATAAAGAAGTGATAAGGTTCCATGTAGATCGTTATTTCAGCTCTAAATGGTGTATATGCTATCAAATGTCATAAAAGATTCGTCTTTTTAAATTTAAAATAACGATTAAGAGCTTTTCCTCTTAAAGGGATTTTCTAACGAAACGTTGAGTGAAAGCGGCACAAATTTAATCACCACATTTGTGAGGCAAATTGAAGAGCCTGCTTAAATGTTAATGTTTGCTCGGGTGGTGGCAGTGAAAAATAATTGTCATAGGATATTAATTACCACTAGCGTGTTTGAATTTATTGCTGCGTTGTTTTCTTAAGATTGTCGCATAGTTATATATGTGATTTAAACATTTAAGGTAAATTTTCGATTTACGGTTTTAATTGTAATATATTTTTTATTTTAAAATTTCATGTTATTTTGATATAACGTTCTTTATCAAATTAGAAGTAGGAATTTTGGTGCTTCTACCAAATTTTAAATTATTAATTATTACACTTTTATAATATATTATAAAAATTATTTTATTAATTTGAAGCACACGCGAAGACTGTTTCATAGCTCATTATGCACAGTAAAGTTTTATGGATTATTTAATAAAAATATGCCTAGTTTTTTAACTAGGCATATTTTTACGAGGACTTTTGCCCCCATGTTAAATTCTCGGGGTAGTTTATTGGATTTTAGTGGATTGTCTTTGATCATGGTCGCCAGAACCCAAAACCATCATTTTACAAAATATACAGAGTGTACCCAAGACCTGATAGACCTAGACGTATTCCAAACGTATTGAGATATCGATGTATAATTATCACCACATATATTAAAATACTGGTTTGGAATTTTTGAGGATAAAAATGTTCCCTCCACTTTTTCAAAGGGGTTAGAGAGGGATACCATTATAGTTTCAAATACTTAGATGCAGTATGCCCACACCGGTGGATTGGAAGACGTGGTGCGATTGAGTGGCCGTCTCGTTCCCCTGACCTAACTCCGCTTGACTACTTCCTATGGGGCTACATCAAGGACAAAGTGTATCGAACTTAGCCTACAGATCTGAACGAACTCAGACATAGAATATCACATGAAGCTCAAGCTATTCCACGAGAATACATAAAAAATACAGTAGCCGGCTTTTATAACCAGTTATCACATTGCCAGACAACCGATGGTGAACATTTTGAACACCTACTTTGAAAGACTTTCAGTAAGTATTCCCCTTAACTTCTAACACCTACAGTATTAGTTATTTCTTATGTAATAATGGTATTAAACATTTTTTACACTTTGAACAGCGATTTCTTCTGACTGAATCAACCTTTTGAAGTCCGGTTTGGGGCATTGTTTTCAATTCAAGTAGACATTTAAAATTATGTACAACTCAACATATGCTGTATTAAATATTTTGTTATAACCCCCGACGGGCCGTCCCCTAAAGGTGAAATCCGACCACCATGTACACAGAAAAGTAGCTTACAATTTCCAGTAACGTTATACCAAATTTCGTTATGATATCTCTTGTCGTTTAAAAGCTATAAAGTCGTCCTAAGACTTAATGGTCACCCTGTATATATACATTTTAGTGTGTGATATTTTATTTGAATCCATTTTATGAAGCCAGTCCTTTTAGCTCTTAAAATCTAAAAGCTATATAACAAATGTTTCAAATTACCGTTTCGTTTGTAATGGTTGTGAATGAAATACATGAGACTCTTATTTCCACGTATTATTACTAATTAGACTCTTTTCATTTTTTACTTTATTAATTTAGGAAAATGTCCATTACAAAATTTCCTTAAATTTATGATACTCACTACTAAAGTCTCACCAGCTTGAGCTTCCGTATAACAACTTCCTAACTCTGAGAAACTGTTGGCATTTATCTAAAATATGGCGGCCATAACTGTAACCGATGGCCTTTACAGGAATGGGACACGTGTCCTTGGGTATGAGGATAAATAACATTATGTGATATAAAACAAATCATTTAGGTAAGGAAACAGGTAACTTTACTAAATAATTCCAATCTGAACAAGGTTAAACGGTAACAGCCCGAGCGTTAGTTAAGCCTATCACTACTATGACTGGAAAGTTTCTGTTTGTCCGTCTGTCCGCACTATATCTCGTACACGTTTTTTGAGTCTCCCCAAACAAACTAAAAAAATTATCAAAAATTTTTTTCAATTAAGAAATGTCAAAAAATGCATTACAACAATCTATCAGATGTCCTATAAGTAATGTTATTGGATAAATCTGGTACTTATTTAAATCATGAACAAAAGAAGTACTCCTTATCCTTGTTATAGAAGCACTTCTTTTATCACTAAGAAAATCTCACATTCTATAACTACAATAATAACCAACGCTTATATTTATTATCTTATTATTTTATAATAACAAACAAGCAAATACCGTATTTTGAAACAGTGTATAATTATGAATGAACTATATAATAATACGACACATTAATATTAGACAGTTAGACATTAATATTAACATTACGAAAATGGCATTACAAAAAGTTTCCGTCCAACATTTTATGATATGAATACTTTCCAGATATAGAACTGATTTAGCACTAAAGTAGAATTTATGCCTTTTAAAATTAACAAATATAAAAAAGATTAAGTTTAATTTGTAATATATTTTTGTTGAATATTGATTAGAATTAAACAAGTTATAAAAAGTTAACTGTGGATTCTATCCTTTTCTGCAATGTAATATTTATTATTATTACGCATCATAGTCAGTATATTACTGAAAATACCGAAATAATAATCGTCTGAAAGCATGAAAGTAGGACTCCCTTACTACAATTAACTTTTTTAGGTTCAAACGGCATTTTATAAATAAGCACTCTTCATTAGAACAATCCATGAAGCTAATAAACATGATCCTAGGGATGTTAGAATTACTATAGATATTCTATATGTATATTCTTATCCATTTAAAGATAGATTACGCAGTACGTCTCTACAAGCTACCATAAAGTATTATTTTAAATTTTAGTATATATATATATATATATATATATATATAAATTTATTTAATAACTATGGTTCAATAATGTTCAGAAAAGTCCCATTGATGTAGAGTTAACTTATGAAACTATATGACTAGTGTAATAATACATTGCTGATGTTCATCCAAAACCGATGGACCGCTTGAATCATCAAAACAACTCAGGTTTGCCTAAATAGAATGAGGCTTCAAGCAAAATTTCAAATATATATATCTGTGCGACACATAGTGTGGTTACATAGACAGAAGACAGAGTAACAGAAAAAAATAAATATATTTAAAACTCTAAAGCGATAGGCTTTGCTATAGTTCAGTAACTGTTACTAGTTACAAAATGTGTGATAATACTACAGCTTGGATTTCAAAATGGGGCTCACACCAACTTATGAAACATTGCTTGATCACTGCTGTCTACTTTTCATAATTTTAAAATATTAAACTTCGATTTTATAAAATGGTCTTAATTCTAATAATTTTAAGGACAATTCTGAAAAGTCCTGGTGTAACTTGAAAAATAGTTTTTAGCTTTAGCTTGGTAGCAGAATTCTTTTACTACTTATTAACAAACATTTGGATATTCAAAACACAAAAGGAGATTTGAGAAATTACACACTGAAATTGTTTATAATAAACACGTATGCTTTGCTTATGTATGTAAGGCTTACTAAGAGTGTAATATTTACACCCTAATTTATAACTAAAAATTACAGTATTACTATCATTTCTAGTTTATTGTTTTCTTATATTCATATATTTTCTTATATAAAATTGGCTAAATTAAGCCAACTTATCTAATCACTGTTCAATTTTAAATTCTTGCATGCTAGTTACCTAAACCTAAGTGTGGGTACTAATATTTAAAAAAGCTGCTTCTTGTTTCTCTCTCCCAGCGATTTGTTAAATTAATTTTATTGGTAGTTAGGTACAACTTTTACTCATTGAAGTACATTATTACGTCTTTCTAGTTCACAATCTTAGGAATCACGTGTTTAACAAATTCTACAATCATTTACAAAATAATAGTGGTATATTTCCATATGCTTTATTTATTTTTTTTTACCTTACGGAAAACTCCATTACATAAAACGTAAAAAATTGTATGCATGGGACAAGAACGGTACAAAAATGGAGTTAGGAAAGGCATTTGTACGTATACTAGCTAAATAATGAAAATATAGCCAATATGATAGTAATGAAAATGTTAATAATAAATAATAACATCGCGACAGACAATATAATAAATAAAAAGTAATACAGTAGTATATAAGTAACAATATCAACAATGAAAATAACTAGTAGTGGTTACTAATGAGTATAGTAAATAATATAATAATATAGAAGGGTGCAGTAAAAAAAGGTCACCGGTAAAAATTCAGAATGTTAGATATTTAAATGCTAATATGTAATCATGTCATTAATGCTAATACTATCTCAGCTCGAAATCTGTGTGTAGCTTTAATAAAACCTCAACTACAACTGCAAACAATTTCGGCGATGGTTTAGGTAAAATTTCAGGAGGACAGATGGAGTAGTAGTGAATGTGTTTTTCAAATGAAATAATAAAAGAAAATTATTTCATATATAAGATTTGTCAAATGTTTTAGTTGTTTTAGAAGTGTTCATATATTTAACTTCATCGTACAGGGTTAATTCAAGATCGTAAGGCTCTGAAATTTTCGTTTCTATATTAAACCTAAAATAAAATCTGTTGTCCTTTTGCCATTCAGTTTTTTCACATTCTTGATTTGTAATTTTTTCCTTTTGCAACGTATGCACTATGGATGAGTCATGAGAAAAATTACCTCATATAATTTGATCTTTAATGCTTTACAGCATACAGATATAAATATTAAAGAGTGTATACAATAGTGTACCAACTATAATAAATAACAGTTAGGTGTTAATAAGTTTAGGAAACATTTAAAGTAGGACTTGAAAATTGTCAACCTAGATAGTCTAAAGTAAAGGAAAAACATTTGTTTGATCTAACAGGACACGCTTCAACCTGTCACTCTTATTTATCAACATAAAACTGTTACGTTAAATTTTAAAATATGTAGTGCTGTTTAGTAATAAATATAAAAATACACAGGTGTGTAGATTCAACCTTAAATACAAATGCTTATTTCTTGGCATTTTTGGTTTAACTTCCAATGATTTTCACATTAAGGCCGAAATAATAAAGAATTTGATTAAGAAATCAAATTGTCGATGTGGTGGAAACGGCAAAAAAAACTAGCTTTTAGTTACGACAACGGTCGCGTATGTCTAAAACAAAAAGGTAAGTACACGAATTTATTCTTTCCCTTCACAACAAATATACTTTTGCTACAACCGAATCTTATGTTAAAAGATGAGACGAAAGTAAATAAGGACAACGAAAGAAGTAGAACTAAACTTTGTTTCCGAATTTTCACTGAAATAATTTCATGTTTCCATTACACTATATCTCTTCGGCTTTAGTTTCAATAGTAATATAAATTTATTCTTGAATAGTAATGCTTTTCATATAAATTTATTTTAAATTGTTAAGAATTGTACCGAGCGCAATAGTATGTGTCTCCAATGATGTTTAGTTTACTTTAGTTTCAATCTTAAATGACATTTACTATCTACTATATAATTTTAAGAATTAAGTGCAATACATGCAAACACCATATTTCAATATGTGTTTTAATTGTTTCAAAATTTTTAAGGAAAAATCATTGGCAGCTCGTATATCGAACTCCTACATTTTAAATGCTGTCACAGAAGGTACTAAATAATCAAAATTACTGCTGAAGCCCGAAACTGGTTAAAATATTTTTTTTAGTTTTTATTATTTTATATATATGGTTAATATCTGTTTAGCCTCGGCATTAATAATAGTAATATTTAAGGAGTGCGTCTATCTAGGCAGATAGTTAATGTAATTTTTTTTTATATTTCAACTAAAAAAAAAATACTATCTTAAAGATTCCTTTCATCGAATAATTTTAAAATGTTCTCATTTCTATTACTATTTTAAGATTATATTTAAGTTATGTGTTGCATAAAAATATATAATAATGTCAGCAGCAACGTGAAGGCCGCTTTCCAAACACATAATTAAATTATAAATAGTTCTAAGTATTCTAAAAGCTGCATTCTTTCTGTGGTCTTTGTAATGTTTTATAGTTTTCCTAGTACCTTGTTAAACCAATTATATTTAAATATGTGCTTCATAAACAGCGTTCTTGTTTCTAAACATTCTTCAAATAAAAACATTTCAGGATATTTTCAAAAAATGTAACTCAATTGTAATTATAATAACACTTAATTTTATTAAAACAGTGTGACATGAAAAAGTAATTTTCACATAATAAAATTTGAAAATTATTTTCCTTTGGTTTGAAATTACCTAATAAGGTTACATTTTTAGTGCTTTAAATTTGAACCTTTAGTTATATGATGCAATACATAATAAAACATAAAATGTGTAAACAGTCTTTTACATTATTTACTGATGCCGGCTGTAGTAAGAGAGAATTTAGAAATAAATTAGTAGGATTTTTACCAGAGTTAACGGTAAACACAGTGAACTGCCTTGTAATTTACGCACGACTTCTATAAGTTCTATAGGCATTGTTTTTAAACTCAAGTTCCTAATATAGGTGGACTGCGTTGGCGCTATGATATTTGAACAATGAGATGAAATTATTCAAACAAGTGTTGGTTTAGTTAATCATTCATTATACTAAGAATACATTTTGTCTAATAAAGAGTCTCAAATGTGATAGATGTTTACAGACCCACTCGCAACCTTTATTTTGGGAGTTTTCGTTTAGTCTCGTGTTGAAATCGAACCGGTAAAAATTACGCGTCGTAGTGGAGAAGATCAATATATATTGAACGGATGGCAAGGGGAAATATAGTGCAAAGCGAATAGAATGATGATGAAAGGAAATTACGGATGATTGAAGGGTGGAGGATAGTAAACAATTTAGAGCGAGTGTAAGGGTGATGGTTGGGTGGGAGGTGAACAATGCAGAGAATAGAGATAGAGGAATGTAAACAATGTCGGTGCTCTTGAGGTGATTGACATTTAATCAAAACTGGAGTTGTACATTTTATATATGCTTTTTGTTATTAATTACGTTAAATTTGCATAAGTGACAAAGCCTTATTTAATCTCAATAAAAATTTAATTGCATAAAGCACTTGCTCCGCCGGGACTCGAACCCGGATCTCTCACTTGCAATAAATGTTTGCGATTCAATGTTTATTGAAATTAAATAAGGCTATGTTAGAGATGTAGCCTCAAAAAGTGTTTTATAATAATTAACATAATATAAATAAACTTTTAACACTTTTTAACTTTTTATTTTTATTACACTATGCACATTTCGGAATCATTGATTCCATCTTCAGTACGAATAAAATTAATTATAAAATAAATAATTAAAATCAATTTGTCATGTGTTTTTTACTACCTTGGTGGCTAAATTTGTTGTATTTAATTTTATGTGAGATCATTGTATTTTGTTTATGAGTCTATCGAATAATAAATTTTTTGTTAGAAAGTCTTTGTCATTTAATAATATATTATGATTAATTTTGGCACTTTTGTAAGCATAATATGTCTATTCAAAGGAAATGAAAGACAAATAGACATATTCAAAAACTACTTAAACCAAATCCATCATAATCTAAATTTTACCAGTGAAATTGAAGAAAGTGATGCAATAAACTACCTTGATTTGACTATAAACAAGATCAACAAAAAACACAATTTCAAAATTTACAGAAAACCGACATACACAGATTTAGTTATTCCTTCCTCATCGAATCACCCATATCACCAAAAAAATGGCTGCATTCAAATCAATGATCGAAGGATTACACAAAATTCCAATGACAACTGAAGATTTTTATAAAGAATTAAACATTATTAAATACATAGCCCAGAATAATGGATATAAACCAAGCATGATTGATATATTATTGAAGAACTACAAAAAGAAAGAAAATAAGAAGAAAGAAGAAAGAGATATTAAATACATTCAATCAGACTACCTTGGTAAACATTGTCACAACAAAATTAACAAATCATTTTATAAACAAGGAAATCAATTGGCATTAAAAAATCGAACAACCTTGGACTTTTAATCAAAAACAAAAGCAATTCAACAAACCAAAATAAAAATTTAAAATTCAACAATAGTGGAGTATACAAATTAAATTGCAACGATTGTCAATCCCACTATATTGGAAAAACCGGCAGATCATTCAAAATTAGATTTAATGAACACATAAAAGCATTGAAAACATCATCAAATTCAAAATATGCAGACCATTTTAAATAACACCGGCCATACATACACTAACATCGAAAACAATCTTGAAATTTTACACACAAGCAAAAAAAGTTGCTTATTATCCACTTTAGAACATTTTGAAATTTACAAAAGTGCCAAAATTAATCATAATATATTATTAAATGACAAAGACTTTTCTAAAAAAAAATTTATTATTCGATAGACTCATAAACAATATACAATGATCTCACATAAAATTAAATACAAAAAATTTAGCCACCAAGGTAGTAAAAAACACATGACAAATTGATTTTAATTATTTATTTTATAATTAACTTAACCTCATTCGTACCTGAAGATGGAATCAATGATTCCGAAATGTACATAGTGTAATAAAAATAAAAAGTTAAAAAGTGTTAAAAGTTTATTTATATTATGTTAATTAAATAAGGCTATAGCCACTTATACAGATTTAATGTAAATAAAAGTCATTTGGCAGGTATTTGGTCTTCCGATCATATGTTAGTTTAGTTATTTAAACGTATATATATGTGTGTGTGTGTGTGTGTGTGTGTGTGTGTGTGTGTGTGTGTGTGTGTGTGTGTGTGTGTGTGTGTGTTGTGTGTGTGTGTGTGTGTGTGTGGTGTGTGTGTGTGTGTGTGTGTGTGTGTGTGTGTGTGTGTGTGTGTGTGTGTGTGTGTGTGTGTGTGTGGTGTGTGTGTGTGTGTGTGTGTGTGTGTGTGTGTGTGTGTGTGTGTGTGTGTGTGTGTGTGTGTGTGTGTGTGTGTGTGTGTGTGTGTGTGTGTGTGTGTGTGTGTGTGTGTGTGTGTGTGTGTGTGTGTGTGTGTGTGTGTGTGTGTGTGTGTGTGTGTGTGTGTGTGTGTGTGTGTGTGTGTGTGTGTGTGTGTGTGTGTGTGTGTGTGTGTGTGGTGTGTGTGTGTGTGTGTGTGTGTGTGTGTGTGTGTGTGTGTGTGTGTGGTGTGTGTGTGTGTGTGTGTGTGTGTGTGTGTGTGTGTGTGTGTGTGTGTGTGTGTGTGTGGTGTGTGTGTGTGTGTGTGTGTGTGTGTGTGTGTGTGTGTGCTGTACATAATTGTGTACATACATTGCCCCAAATTCTGTAAAATTACAATATAACTATGTTTAATAAAAAAAACTTTAATAAAAATTAAATTTATGTTTATGGAATTGTAATAGCTTGACCAAACCTTGTACACGAAATGCTAAACAAACATGTCCAAGCAACTAAAATTTTTTTACGTATGATGAAAGAATTTGAAACCGAAAACAATAAATAATTTTCCGAGTTCTATCCATTTTTAAAATTAAATATGTGTTTTCCTCAACATCTTGTCACAAACAGCTTATTGATGTTGTGCAAATACAAACCATTTGAAACACTGGAGCATTTTTGATATTTTGATATTGAAGTCAAGGACAAAATAATCCCGGAGTCGGCTACCCTTTACCCCACCTCTTCATAACCTACACCATCATGTTGTTTTTGTTTCCGATGACGCGCCGATATTGGGTTCCTTGTTATTGCAGGTAAGGTAAACCTAGGTCTGGAGTGACTGGAGCATTTTCTGTTAACTGATGTGCTCTGATATCGGTTGTTTTCATTCTCTCCAGTCTGTCGTTCATGCCGTTTGTCAGGTATTGCTTATTCATTATTAGACATTTTCTGGGCACTCCACTGCCGCGCATTTTATTCTTTTACTGTTTTAGGACACTTATATTCCTGAGGAATAGGATAGCTTTCAATCCAATCCTTCAAAAGAATTGCTATACTTATTTTGTATCATGTAACAATGATAAATATTCGAAATCGTACTATCCTTTTCAATTGTCCATCGTAAATAACCAATAATTTTTTTTTTTTATTGTTATAGAGGCAAGTAAAATCAGTTGATGAATATCTGTACAGAAAACATAGATGAATTTGTTGCAATAGAATTATTTACTGTAAAATACAGAGGAGTTGTTTTAAATGGTATTTGTATATTTAAAATTAGCCTCTAAGAATTCAGTGAGAGTTTAGCGTAGTCCGTTTATATTAGTTTATAGCATTAGTAGATTTTTTGTATTTGTGTTTCCATCCATATGCATGATAACTTACTGATGGGTTAACGTTTATAACAGATAATTGGCAATTTAGTTCCCAATCTTTTTTGGCTGTGGGGGAAGAACGCGTAGACCCCATGTTTGGCGTGTGTGTGTTTTACTTTGTACATAAAGCTTATGTACTGGTGAAACAAAATAAACGAAATGAAATTTCAAAGATATAAAATGTCTGTACAATTTGTGAAAATGCATACCTGTTAAGATAATACCTTACTAAGTATTAAATGCATAATTAGCATTTTCTAGAGACTAATAAAAATTAGTTGCAGATTGTTAAACATTAAATACATTTTTGTCTAGATCCGAACATCAAATTTTATTCTGCTTGATCGGACAACGATAAATAATAAATTGTATGTGCAATGGTAAACAATTATCAGTAGTTTTATTTATATGAGATTTTTTGCAATGTAATGTAAAATGTGAATATAATCATTTATTCATATTTTACATTACTTAAATAATTATGCCAATCTTTTATTTTATTGAATTATACTTTTAGAATTCAGGAAAGTTCCAAAGGTGAAATATTAGCATTTTACTAAGGATCCTTCTCTTAGTACTTACTTAATCGAATTTTTAAAATAAGAAATTTGAACTTTCATAGGAGAATTTCATATTCAAAACTGGTTTAAAACTTTTATTTTTTAAATTAAAATGACTAAAGACAATAATTAGTCACAATAAAAACCTAATCATTATTTCTGAGACCTGTTGAGCAAGTATCTATGGTAAATACTTCTCTTTTTAAAGCACTCACAATTGTATATAATTATGACTAGGTATTAAACAAAATATAAAACTGTCTAAGTATTGTTATTTCGTATAACTTGCAAGATCAAGTAGTTAAAACAAATAATATACAGTACTGGGACATAAACTTACCGAAGGTAGTCTAAGTTGTGAAAGACACATTAGCAAATTCTAATATGTAAATGAAGTAACAGGACATCTATTGAAAGTGCCCAGGTTTGTCACGCAAACAATTGTTGAAGGCTTCTACTCAATGGGATAGTGGGAAAGTGAGTACATGATTTAAACTAATTTATAATCCACACATATTGGCTCAAACTTTCTTTTAATTGCAGAATAATTAAAAAGTATAACTTTTGTTTTTCGTATGTCTGTCTGTCTGTCCGCAGCGAAGAGTGTAATTCGCGACATTTGGTGTTGCAAACTTTTACCTTTTAAATTTGCTAAATATGTAATTTCCGAGCATAAAGTAGTTCCCTCTCACCTATCGAAAACAATAAAGGAATTGTTGGTACACAGGATATCATAAGTTTCTTACTACATTCTTATATACATCCGCTCCCACAACAACGTATCCGACAAATCATCTTGGAATTTATTCAGAACATGATTTTGGAAAAAGAAAAACTTTTTTTTAGACCAATAGACTGTAACTATAATAATGATTATTAAACCCGCACTCAGGTAAGGACTGTGCTTTAAACTTGAATTATTTTGCACCGCCAGCTCCACTCTTCTTGCCGGAATTCTCTCTTCTTTTTGCTGGTTAGTGCTCGGTGCTGATCCGTTGGCTTTTCCTTCTAATTCTTCTGCTCCTCCTATGCATAGAGTCGATCGCTGGTGAAGTAATAACAGTTATTGTCCAGAGTCTCACCGCGTGGTACGTGGACCACTCGCAAGAGTACAAGATGAAATTATCTCCACCTATCGCTACTGTGTACTGGGGCTAAAAACATTTACTTATCTCGTAGGCCCAATGGTATCGCAGCGTCATCTCCGCTAGTGATTACGGATAGAACGGCTGCATTGTGCTAACGAGAGTACGGTATTCTTTGGGGGGGTCCATTGCGGATGTTGGACCGTCATGGGAGGAGAAACGACACATGAAGCAGAAGCGGAATTCAGGCGGCTTCCAGGGGGAAGTAGCTGGAAGACTCCAGACCACAGCTGGAATAGGAGCAGGAGTCCTTGGTGTAGAAGCTGGATCCTATAGCACTGCGGTGGAAATCGGAAAAGATGTCCGAGGAATTGATTCACCGAGTAGATGCATTGCTACTGAACTGTCGGGTGGAAATATGAGAGGTAGCGGCCTCCCGGTGTTGATCACTCTTCGGCGCTGGAGGTTGTGAAGGTCTACTCTTTCTGGTAGTGGCCTTAATGGGCCGCACAGCCGCTTGCGCTTAGTTAATGCGGCGGTCACTGAACCTACGGGGTCTCGGCGAGAACAGAGATTTTAACCGCTGTCGGACAGAAAGCCCTGCCTAAAGTTTCAAAAACATTTGTTCTAATTGCCCCCACAAGAGACCGTCACAGGCCGGAACTCGGTGATGGCGGAGACTAGGAGAGAGGGTTATGGCCATGGTAAAATTTACGGAGAAATGGTCGCTAGTTCAGGTGCTAATTTCAAGTTTATTCATTCATTTAACTTGCTTCGTAAAACCACTTAAGTTTCGAAACTCTGTATAAGATGAAACTATTTCAATGTGCCTTCTATATTACATAACCTAAATAATTCGCTGGATATGGAGAGTGAGTTGTGAGATCGTTTATTTGTTTGTGTGTATGAACGAATATCTTATTAGTTATCGCATTACTTCTAACAGTATTCTGTTTTGTATTACATTCGTAATAAATAGAAGAAAATGTATCTGTCTAATAATAGGTTATATATAACAAGTATAATAAATCACTATCAATTAAATCATATGTTAAACGCTAATTGACGCTTAATAATAAAACCCTTGAAGTATGAAAAACCTTTGTTCTCAAGTTTTTTAGACTATTGCGAAGGTTAGTGGGATTAATTAAAACCTATTGCTTTAGCACGTTTCAAAATGAATGAGTATACCTCAGTAGTGTGTAGGTAGTGAATATAAAAATCGGATAAAACTTACAGAAACACATATATTTTTAATTTTACGCAGATCGACCACAGTAGTTACTCGGGAAGTTGTTATGCTTTCACATGTTGTTTCAATTTACTGTGCCTGTGAACTTTGAATACAACGACCACGCCTGAACAGTTTACGGACTAGATTTATTGCTCTAATAAATCCATTCAAGTGTTCCACAACTACAAATGAAAAAGTTTAAATGAAACCTGACATGTACTAATTCCATCACAACAATTGAGGGAATGTAGATTATGTATTCCAGATAATATTATAACGATAGCTTGATTAATCCAAGAGCCGATTTCATTAATCAACCTAGAACAAATTTAAGACGGCAAATTCACAAATGCTGGCGTCCTGTGCTATTGTCTAGCAAGTTGTCCCTGCCTCTCGTTCCATACTGGTGAATGTCTCGGCCTTGTATGTAAGTACACTTTGTCCAGCAGTACATAAACACCTCCAGCACATAGATGAAGGGTAAACTAACAAGTTTTAGGTCTCTGAACGCATCTCTGCACGACTCTAAAATTTAGTTTCAGAAAATGAGAATTGCCTTTTTTAGTCTGAAAACCCTCCATTGTGTATTTGGTACAGCTTCCTCATATCATTACAACACATGACAGTCGTGAGTAAACTAGAGCGAAATAGGTCATTTTTAAGATATCGAGGGAGCAGTACTTTGCCAAATTACACAAAGCATAAATGCCAGATGCAACCCTTTTAGCACAGACAGTAATAATTTGATCGTTCCAGGTTACCCCACGATAAATGTATATTCCCAAGAACTTCCTGGATTCTGTTTCCTATAAAATTCCATCATCTATAAACACATTTAGTCTCAATGTTTATTCATGCTGTCTAAAACTAAATTAGATGAAAGTGGACTTTGAATGATTTGAGTTTATATTTATTTTAGAAAAGTATTGGATGCACAGACTCATATCGATAAACGATATCATTCAGTTACTTTTTGAAAGAGAAGTTTTATTAGTTTGTTCAGGGGTGTTAATATGCCCTTGTAGCAAAGGTTTTGCCGTTTGTGCCACAAGAGTTTTTAATTTCAATTCCTGTGTTATACGTGCCACCTCCAACTCATCAACAGGAGCCAACGCCATATATGAAAGTGGGTTCTTGTCTATATCGGGATTATTACTGATTATTTTTAGACGATGGATAGGGTTCAAAGACAGAAGGAAAGAATTTATTTAATTTTCGTGCTACTTCAGGAGGTTCTGCAATTAAATTATTTTATACATAGGTATTAATTGGGCGATTACTTAATGGATTATCTCATTGATGCGTGAACTTATTAATAAATTAACATGCTGTTTTTTTTTAAATGTTTTCTCAATTCTTCAATGTAGGATTAATGTCATTCCTTAGCGGCATTTAGAAAGTGAACGCCTCCTCTTTTGAAGACAGTATAATTTCGATAGGATGAGGGGAAGAGCCAGAAGGGTTGCCAATACGGCAAAAGCTGATATGTGCAAAACTGAGTGTAATAGCATTAAAATTATGGTTAGCTTATCAAAATTGTACTTTTTCTTATAGTCAGTTGAGGTGCTAGAGCATTCGGGTATTTTATGCAGAATCATATTTGGAACTCGGTTGTATCTATCATTAACTGTACTCGAACAGAACTGCTCTTACACGTGCAAAACGTACAAAATTGCATGCGATAACCGCGGGTAACTGCTAATTGTTAAATAAATATGTGTAGTTTTATGTGAGAAATTAAGTTAAGAGAATTAAGTTACATTACAATTAAAATAAATGTTTAAGTAATGGTAATTAATTATGGTAATGTATTCGTTTGCAGAATATCGCAGTCTTTGGAAAACTTCCAGTCATTAAATATTAACATCTTACTAAGAGAAACTTCGCTACCAAACAACTTTTCGCATGGAAATCAACTTGAACTTTAATAAAGGATTTTCGATTGCAAATTTTTCTACAAGCTTTTTTTACATCACAAATGTTACGAGGACACACTTTTTACGAATCAATGAAATTATAATTCTGAGAGCGGTTGGTATTAATGAAAGAAAATGCTCGATTATAGGTATTTTTGAGTAATATATTATTACGATTACATAATTAAACTATATAAAACAATTGCTTATTGCAATATTTACTTAGTACAATTTAAAATGAATTAAAAATACATAATGTAAAGAGAATAAATAAGGAAATACATTTTACAGCTACATTCTACGTTCTGAAAGCCACATTATCAATTCGAATATGTAAATGAAGGAACCGGACCTCTATTGCAGGTGTCCAGTTGGCTCATGCAAACAACTGTTGAAGGTTTCTACTCAATGGGATGCTAAAAAGGGAATCGATTGTTGAAATTAATACTGAATATGGTAAAACCCCATTAATAACTTTGTTTATTACTTTTAATTAATCAATATGCTGCCTTGACTGGATTAACATCAAACATAGATTATCCCTTGGCTAGGTAAAAGTTTCAGACTTTCAGTTTTCATTTACAAATTAAAAGGTAGGTGTTGGTAAACGTGCCCACCAGAGCCATGTTATTTTTATACTGCATACTCCTTCTATTCATATCATAAATGTGGTTGTATAATAAATAACTATCAATATAATCGTAGTTATGTACTAGTTTATGTTAGAAATAATACACGGTCTTTACACTTAAAATAATAAAAATCCCTATTTTTACGTTCTATACAATATTCTTTTTGTCGTTAAATGAACAAGAATTAAAATGTATATAATTATGTAAAGAGTGAATGTTATAAATGGAAAACTGAAAGTAACTCAGATCTGTTCACTTTGTGTTAACCAATCACATTAATTACAAGAGGAGTTGTTATGGCTTCACGGTATTGTTGTTCCAGTAAAGTTTGCCGGTGAGCTTTAAACCACAAGCACCACCTAGCAGAACAGTTTAAGAACTGGATCGCTCACTCTAGTAAATCATTTCAAGTGTTAACAAAACTAAATACTAGTGGAGAACGATAACATAAGACCATATGGACTAATTCCATTACGACACAGAACTATTAAGGAATGTAGGGTATATATATTCATGGTAAGTTTAAAGAGATATATTTTCCTTAATGTATCCTGACTAATATAAGAGCCTTATTAAATTGTATTGGCATCAAATTTGTTTGTAAGGAGTAATGAACTTTTTATTTATATATTTTTAATTGTATTATTATAGTAAAGTGTAATATTAAATACGTAATAATAGGAATCCAAACAAGTTTTAGTTTTTTTTAAATATTTTGGTCGATTATTTGAAAAAAAAAAACAATGTTTTTAGTACTTAATCAATTATTTATGCCAAAGCAAAATGTATGAAACATTAGAAGGAACTAAAAATCGATTAGAGGTGTAATATTAATATATTGAAAATTGAATATATATATACATATATATATATATATATATATATATATATATATATATATATATATTCTCGAATTCATGTTTATCCAATATATTTATACAAATCCAATGCAATATTTACATTACTCAAGCTACCATCCTGGTTAAGTTAAAACATCTATTCCTAAAAGTCTAACTATTAGAGCAAATAGACTTTGCTCTAATAAACACGATTCTGATTGTCACACTGAAAAATTAAAAAATATTTTTAGAAATAGAGGATATGCTAACATAATTGTAAATGATAAAATGCAAAAATAAAAAAAACTCTACTCCTAGGAACTATAATAACCAAGGAAAATTTATTACCACCTATAATCCAGGGCTATACAAAATAATGGTACAGTAAAAACTGCACACTATATTCTACAAGCTTCACCTGTAACAAAAAATGTATTTACTAATCCACCTAAAGTAATTTTTAAAAAGCCTAAAAATTTAAAAAAAAACGTATTAGTAAGAACAAAACTACCCTCTGATGACCTAAATCAAAATTTAAAACAAACCTTTTGGCTGTGAACCCTGTTTCAAGCTTCGCTGCAAAACATGTAATTTAATATTAAATTCAAAACAATTCTGTAGCAGCAAAACGAAAAGAAATTTTCCAATAATTGGTAAAATGACTTCTGAATCCAATGTCATTTACCAATTATCATGTAAAGACTGTCCAAAAGACTAGCAGTATGGATAAATTACACTTTACAATTTTTATTTATAACATTACACGTATAAATACAAATGTTAATTTATAACTATATTTTTCTTGTATTGAGCTAAATTATATATTTACTTATCTACCTATATCTCTTGAAAATGTCTGAAGACGAAATATAGAGAATTTTTTATGTTTCTTTTTTTCTATTCTTATTGAAGATATATATATATATCTGGGCACCAGGATGGCTCCCTCATATGCTAACCTATTCATGGGCGAATTCGAGAAGAAATTTCTAGCCTCACAAAATCTTCAACCATTAAAATGGGTACGTTTCATCGATGATATATTTTTCATATGGCATCATGGACTGGAATCTTTGCAAGAATTTTTGAAGAATCTTCAAGAGTTCTCTCCTTTGAAGTTTACATGGAACTATTCTGATGTTATAATAACTTTTTTAGATTTAGACATTTTCTTAGAATCAGGCTACATCAAAACAAAATTGCATGTTAAAACAACAAACACAATGAACTATCTAAATTTTTCAAGTTGCCATCCAATATATATAAAAAAGTCTATTCCAAAAAGTTTATCTATACGAGCCAAGAAGCTATGCAGCAATGATATAGACTTCCTAAATTACATTGAAAAATTAAGCAACACTTTTAAACATTTAAATTACCCAGACAAAATTTTAAAAAATCAAATAAACAAACCAAAACATCCAGCAAACTTCAATTATAAAACACAACCAAAGTTTATTACACAGTTTTTTCCTGGACTACACAAAATTAACAGTATTATGAAAATTGCCCATAATGTCCTACTTTCCTCTCCAGATACCCAAACTTTTATGTCTAAAGCACCTAGAGTAATATTTCGAAAACCTCCAAATTTGAAAAACAAACTTGTCCAACCTAAACTACCTAAATTACACCAACCCGTTACTAATGGATGTGAACCGTGCAACAAACCACGTTGCGGTTCTTGCAAAATTATGAAAAACTCTAGGGAATTCAAAAGTAACGTAACAGGTTTAACTTATCCCATCATTGGCAAAGTAAACTGTGACTCTAAGAATGTAATTTACCAAATTAATTGTAAATTTTGTGACAAAACAGTACATTGGACAAACATCTAACCACCTTAGAGTCAGAATAACGGGGCACAGATTTGATATTTTCCATAAAGACAAGGAGAAGCCATTGGCCAAACATGCTGCTGAGCACAAAAAAGACAAAATTGAAGAATGTTATAACCTTAAAGGAATTAATAAGGTCTTCCCTTGTCATGAAGACAATTTAAATAGATTAAAATTAAAAAATCTGGAACAAGCACATCAATTACTTTTAAAATCAAAATACCCAAATGGTCTAAATTTAAGATAATTTTAACTTTTCCAAATTTCCATCTGTGCCATTAATGATATATCAGCTGGGTTTTTAAATGTTTTAGTTGCGTATTTACATTTTTGGTTATTTTATTTGTTGTGTTTCTTGTTTCTTGTTTTCTTGATTTATATTATGCTTCCTGAAGATGTGGGTATTAAATCCCACGAAATATATAGAAGCCTTGTAATCTTCGTTTTTCATTTCAATAAGTGAAATAGTATAACAGCCACTTGGTGATCAACCATCTTCAACACGAAGCCTTTTGGTAACAAGTCTCTCTTCTACACTTCTTATACACTAGTGTTTATTTTCCGTTAAAGCTCTCAATTTGTTTATCAAAATGAATACGCATACTAGCAAAAAGCATTTAATGAAACAGTTCAAATATCATTCATTAAAAATTGTTAAAATTAACTGTCATGTTATGTTCATTGGCACTTTATTGTCTTTCGGCCTAACCCCTCCAGGTCTCAGTCCTAAATTTCCTTACTCTGGTCTACCACCTGCTATGCACGAAGCTGTTAAAATTTTAGCTATCAAGACAAGTTTTGAACTTTCTAAATTAGTATTGAAAGCATATAAATCCATGGCAGAAAACCATGGTAAAGAATTAAGAATCATATATGATTGTCTATTATCCCAATATGAAAGTGATTCTCTTCATAATGACATTAATAATATAGTACGAAAGCTACAAAGTTTTATGACTAAAAAAACTGAAAAACTTTCGAATAAGTTGTTAAAAATCTGCAGAAAAACTATAAATAATGGTGAGGAAATACCCACTAAATGGAAATGCTTCAGTGACACCGATTCTAATAATGTTACACCACCCTCATATGATGGAACAAATTCTTGTGTTGAACAATCACCGAACACAAATGTAGACCCCATTATTCAAAAAGTAGCCAAACAAGATACCAATAATGCCAGTGATCTTCGTGAATCGTGCATTGAAAATATATCTGACTATCAACCTAACAAAGATGAATTTCAAGTTCTTTCAAAAGGTCTCACGTTTTGTCCTACTCCAAAATTTAATCAAATAAGCCTAATAAACGACGCTCTTACCTTTTCCCGGGAATTAAGACTAAAATTTTTTCTTCAGCAAACAACAAAACATTTGTAATGATGAAATTCTTCCTTGCTTGAATAGGTTCAAACAAAAATCGGATTGGGAACCTCCCCCTCTCCCTGCAGATCACCCAATTGAACAGTTTATTAACATTGTATTGTCTAATTTGTCAAATCCGGAATTTCAGAACTCTTTAAAATAAGAAGAATAACTTATCCCAAAATGAAATTCGAGCCATTAAATCACTGAAAAACAATCGCAATATAATTATTCTCCCGGCTGATAAAGGAAGTAAGATTGTTATTTCAAATTTAAAAGATTACATTGAAGAAGCTACCACACAGTTATCTGATACAAATACATACAAGCCTCTGGAGGAAGATCCTACAGATAAATTTAACGAAATTATCAAAAACTACCTCAAAGATTATGGTCCCAATCAAGGTTTGTCTTCAAAGAATATTGAATTATTAAGTCCAAAATGGCCCCGAACACCAATATTTTATACACTATCCCAAAAATCCATAAACCCATTCGTCCTCCACCTGGTAGACCTATTGTTTCTAGCTATGGGAGTCCTACAGAAAGAATTTCAGCTTATATTGATGATCAACTGCAACCTTTTGTAAAATCATTACCATCCTATATAAAAAATTCTACTGACTTCATTGAAAAAATTACTACTGTTAAACAACCAATTCCTGAAAATTCAATTCTAGTAACAGTAGATGTAAATTCTCTATACACAAACATACCACATAAAGAGGGTCTGCAGGCTGTAGAGAGTGTTCTAGACGCTAGAAAAAATAATGTTATTCCATCGACCAACTTTTTGATTAATTTAATGCAATTCGTCCTTACAATGAACAATTTTAAATTTAACGACAAAAATTATCTACAAATTTCGGGTACAGCTATGGGCACCAGGATGGCTCCCCTCATATGCTAACCTATTCATGGGCGAATTCGAGAAGAAATTTCTAGCCTCACAAAATCTTCAACCATTAAAATGGGTACGTTTCATCGATGATATATTTTTCATATGGCATCATGGACTGGAATCTTTGCAAGAATTTTTGAAGAAATCTTCAAGAGTTCTCTCCTTTGAAGTTTACATGGAACTATTCTGATGTTATAATAACTTTTTTAGATTTAGACATTTTCTTAGAATCAGGCTACATCAAAACAAAATTGCATGTTAAAACAACAAACACAATGAACTATCTAAATTTTTCAAGTTGCCATCCAATATATATAAAAAAGTCTATTCCAAAAAGTTTATCTATACGAGCCAAGAAGCTATGCAGCAATGATATAGACTTCCTAAATTACATTGAAAAATTAAAGCAACACTTTTAAACATTTAAATTACCCAGACAAAATTTTAAAAAATCAAATAAACAAACCAAAAACATCCAGCAAACTTCAATTATAAAACACAACCAAAGTTTTATTACACAGTTTTTTCCTGGACTACACAAAATTAACAGTATTATGAAAATTGCCCATAATGTCCTACTTTCCTCTCCAGATACCCAAACTTTTATGTCTAAAGCACCTAGAGTAATATTTCGAAAACCTCCAAATTTGAAAAACAAACTTGTCCAACCTAAACTACCTAAATTACACCAACCCGTTACTAATGGATGTGAACCGTGCAACAAACCACGTTGCGGTTCTTGCAAAATTATGAAAAACTCTAGGGAATTCAAAAGTAACGTAACAGGTTTAACTTATCCCATCATTGGCAAAGTAAACTGTGACTCTAAGAATGTAATTTACCAAATTAATTGTAAATTTTGTGACAAACAGTACATTGGACAAACATCTAACCACCTTAGAGTCAGAATAACGGGGCACAGATTTGATATTTTCCATAAAGACAAGGAGAAGCCATTGGCCAAACATGCTGCTGAGCACAAAAAAGACAAAATTGAAGAATGTTATAACCTTAAAGGAATTAATAAGGTCTTCCCTTGTCATGAAGACAATTTAAATAGATTAAAATTAAAAAATCTGGAACAAGCACATCAATTACTTTTAAAATCAAAATACCCAAATGGTCTAAATTTAAGATAATTTTAACTTTTCCAAATTTCCATCTGTGCCATTAATGATATATCAGCTGGGTTTTTAAATGTTTTAGTTGCGTATTTACATTTTTGGTTATTTTATTTGTTGTGTTTCTTGTTTCTTGTTTTCTTGATTTATATTATGCTTCCTGAAGATGTGGGTATTAAATCCCACGAAATATATAGAAGCCTTGTAATCTTCGTTTTTCATTTCAATAAGTGAAATAGTATAACAGCCACTTGGTGATCAACCATCTTCAACACGAAGCCTTTTGGTAACAAGTCTCTCTTCTACACTTCTTATACACTAGTGTTTATTTTCCGTTAAAGCTCTCAATTTGTTTATCAAAATGAATACGCATACTAGCAAAAAGCATTTAATGAAACAGTTTCAAATATCATTCATTAAAAATTGTTAAAATTAACTGTCATGTTATGTTCATTGGCACTTTATTGTCTTTCGGCCTAACCCCTCCAGGTCTCAGTCCTAAATTTCCTTACTCTGGTCTACCACCTGCTATGCACGAAGCTGTTTAAAATTTTAGCTATCAAGACAAGTTTTGAACTTTCTAAATTAGTATTGAAAGCATATAAATCCATGGCAGAAAACCATGGTAAAGAATTAAGAATCATATATGATTGTCTATTATCCCAATATGAAAGTGATTCTCTTCATAATGACATTAATAATATAGTACGAAAGCTACAAAGTTTTATGACTAAAAAAACTGGAAAAACTTTCGAATAAGTTGTTAAAAATCTGCAGAAAAACTATAAATAATGGTGAGGAAATACCCACTAAATGGAAATGCTTCAGTGACACCGATTCTAATAATGTTACACCACCCTCATATGATGGAACAAATTCTTGTGTTTGAACAATCACCGAACACAAATGTAGACCCCATTATTCAAAAAGTAGCCAAACAAGATACCAATAATGCCAGTGATCTTCGTGAATCGTGCATTGAAAATATATCTGACTATCAACCTAACAAAGATGAATTTCAAGTTCTTTCAAAAGGTCTCACGTTTTGTCCTACTCCAAAATTTAATCAAATAAGCCTAATAAACGACGCTCTTACCTTTTCCCGGGAATTAAGACTAAAATTTTTCTTCAGCAAACAACAAAACATTTGTAATGATGAAATTCTTCCTTGCTTGAATAGGTTCAAACAAAAATCGGATTGGGAACCTCCCCCTCTCCCTGCAGATCACCCAATTGAACAGTTTATTAACATTGTATTGTCTAATTTGTCAAATCCGGAATTTCAGAACTCTTTAAATAAGAAGAATAACTTATCCCAAAATGAAATTCGAGCCATTAAATCACTGAAAAACAATCGCAATATAATTATTCTCCCGGCTGATAAAGGAAGTAAGATTGTTATTTCAAATTTAAAAGATTACATTGAAGAAGCTACCACACAGTTATCTGATACAAATACATACAAGCCTCTGGAGGAAGATCCTACAGATAAATTTAACGAAATTATCAAAAACTACCTCAAAGATTATGGTCCCAATCAAGGTTTGTCTTCAAAGAATATTGAATTATTAAGTCCAAAATGGCCCCGAACACCAATATTTTATACACTCCCAAAAATCCATAAACCCATTCGTCCTCCACCTGGTAGACCTATTGTTTCTAGCTTATGGGAGTCCTACAGAAAGAATTTCAGCTTATATTGATGATCAACTGCAACCTTTTGTAAAATCATTACCATCCTATATAAAAAATTCTACTGACTTCATTGAAAAAATTACTACTGTTAAACAACCAATTCCTGAAAATTCAATTCTAGTAACAGTAGATGTAAATTCTCTATACACAAACATACCACATAAAGAGGGTCTGCAGGCTGTAGAGAGTGTTCTAGACGCTAGAAAAAATAATGTTATTCCATCGACCAACTTTTTGATTAATTTAATGCAATTCGTCCTTACAATGAACAATTTTAAATTTAACGACAAAAATTATCTACAAATTTCGGGTACAGCTATGGGCACCAGGATGGCTCCCTCATATGCTAACCTATTCATGGGCGAATTCGAGAAGAAATTTCTAGCCTCACAAAATCTTCAACCATTAAAATGGGTACGTTTCATCGATGATATATTTTTCATATGGCATCATGGACTGGAATCTTTGCAAGAATTTTTGAAGAATCTTCAAGAGTTCTCTCCTTTGAAGTTTACATGGAACTATTCTGATGTTATAATAACTTTTTTAGATTTAGACATTTTCTTAGAATCAGGCTACATCAAAACAAAATTGCATGTTAAAACAACAAACACAATGAACTATCTAAATTTTTCAAGTTGCCATCCAATATATATAAAAAAGTCTATTCCAAAAAGTTTATCTATACGAGCCAAGAAGCTATGCAGCAATGATATAGACTTCCTAAATTACATTGAAAAATTAAGCAACACTTTTAAACATTTAAATTACCCAGACAAAATTTTAAAAAATCAAATAAACAAACCAAAACATCCAGCAAACTTCAATTATACAACACAACCAAAGTTTATTACACAGTTTTTTCCTGGACTACACAAAATTAACAGTATTATGAAAATTGCCCATAATGTCCTACTTTCCTCTCCAGATACCCAAACTTTTATGTCTAAAGCACCTAGAGTAATATTTCGAAAACCTCCAAATTTGAAAAAAAACAAACTTGTCCAACCTAAACTACCTAAATTACACCAACCCGTTACTAATGGATGTGAACCGTGCAACAAACCACGTTGCGGTTCTTGCAAAAATTATGAAAAACTCTAGGGAATTCAAAAGTAACGTAACAGGTTTAACTTATCCCATCATTGGCAAAGTAAACTGTGACTCTAAGAATGTAATTTACCAAATTAATTGTAAATTTTGTGACAAACAGTACATTGGACAAACATCTAACCACCTTAGAGTCAGAATAACGGGGCACAGATTTGATATTTTCCATAAAGACAAGGAGAAGCCATTGGCCAAACATGCTGCTGAGCACAAAAAAGACAAAATTGAAGAATGTTATAACCTTAAAGGAATTAATAAGGTCTTCCCTTGTCATGAAGACAATTTAAATAGATTAAAATTAAAAAATCTGGAACAAGCACATCAATTACTTTTAAAATCAAAATACCCAAATGGTCTAAATTTAAGATAATTTTAACTTTTCACAAATTTCCATCTGTGCCATTAATGATATATCAGCTGGGTTTTTAAATGTTTTAGTTGCGTATTTACATTTTTGGTTATTTTATTTGTTGTGTTTCTTGTTTCTTGTTTTCTTGATTTATATTATGCTTCCTGAAGATGTGGGTATTAAATCCCACGAAAATATATAGAAGCCTTGTAATCTTCGTTTTTTCATTTCAATAAGTGAAATAGTATATATATATATATATATATATATATAAGAAGTTTAAATTATATCTGAGGCAAATTTAAGGTTATTTGTTTTATTCAGCTCTTAAACAATCTTTTCCACAATATAAATTTAAAATGTATGAATATTTAACTACTTCTTAGATACAAATTTCAAGTTGTTTATGTTTGAAAGTTACATTTTTAAAATTATTAAAATGGTTACATAAATTTATAATAATAAGCTTTACACATTAATAAAAAGATCAACTTTACTATGTTATTTTCAGTATTTTAACAAATATATACCTTCATGTGAATAGCAGGTCCAATGGTGGCACAATCGGAACTATTTTTTTGAGGCAAGCTTGTGTCAAAATGTCAATAATAATTCATATAGTATTCCAACATGTATTTTTTATTTTCTTCATTAGTATTCTTAAATAAATGTTCGTTTCCTGATTTATCAATTGGCAAAGGAAACTTAAAACTTTATTTGACCATGGTGATCTTAAGGTAATCTTTCTACTGACAAGGAAGTTGAATTGAATTCCTCTAGATTAGGTTTAGCAACAGTGGCCAGTTACTCGTATTCAGTAGCTGTGTCACCTTTACTTTAGTGCCGTGTATAACGACCTAACTGGGTCTAACCCCTGGAAGTATTATTTATGTAATCCAAATTAACTAAAATATTTTAAATCGTTATTTATATTTCCGATGAGATTTTAGCAGCATGTTATTTAGTTACGTAGCTTTAGCTACGAAGTTGCGAAAAGAGAAAAATCTATGTACATTAGCAAGTATCATACCGAAGATAATTTTTGTTCTAAGTGGATTAAATTTGCATAACTGATATGAAAAGGCCCATTACACATATGAGGGGTAATTATATTAAAAGTCGAGACGTTTTCTTTAGATGTATAAACAATTGGATATGGCACGCCGAAATTGAAACTCTTTCTCTACAATAACCATCGACATATATCTAATTATTTTAGTTTTGACAAATAAAACTGTTTGGATGTATTTTTAGTTCTTTTAATATTTTGTATGAGTTTTGTTATTATTTTAATATAATACATGTACCTTATGAGACAGCATGTAAATTTGATAGAAATACCCACAGAGTTCGGCCAAAATGGGCTTGGCAGTAGAAAATTTACAAAAATTACCATATAAAGGGTCAATAAAATTTTTTGTAACAATCACTTCCCCTAGAACTGGCGGTCATTTCATCCTGTAGTGTCGGGCTGTTTTGGAGCTTCGCGCAAGGTTTAAAAAAAAATTATTAAAAATATATAAAATAAAAGCAATATAAATAAAAGTATATATTTTTGTGTTCAGGATTAAACGTAGTAGAACTATACTGTATTGTAAAATTAACCATACAAAATCTTTTAATAAACATTTTTTTTAATCAAATATAAAATTTACGAAAAATATGTCTTAAATTTGGGGGAACCATACCTAGCATATGAAGTTATAGTGAGATATATTTAAAAGTGAGATAGCCATTCTGTGTCAAATTTTATGTAGTTTCAGAAAAACATAAACATTATACACATTTATGAAAGCATCATAAAGCTATAGAACAAAAAGCAGCGATGCTTATAAATTCTGAAAATCAGGTGTACACGTAAGACTTTGGTAAAACAAGTTTTGCTAATACATTTATCTATGAATACATGTTATATTGCATATTTTCTTACTTAGAATAAAATAGAATATACAGTACTAATGAAATAATTACCATAAAATTTTTTTTGAAAAGTAAAAAAAAGTTGCATTTTGCCATTATTCAAAAATTTTTACAAAAAATTTTCATTCAGCAAAATATAAAATCGTTTCTAAAGTTTGTACTATATCAAAATTTATAAATTTATGGTTTATAAGTAATAGGAAATATTATGTAGTTAGAAAACTATAAATATAACTAAATATATGGAAAAATTATAGAATAACCCAAACAGTTATTATATATAACCAAAGAAATTACAGGAAATATATATTTTATTGTGAAAACTATCTATTTACCAAAAATAAATAGTTACGTCAGAGCTAAAAGAGTGCTATAAAATAACGTTTAGTAAGTGAAAACAATAACAAACTATGTGAAATGAGTTTTAGCCAAGTCATTTTGCCATAGCCTACACAAAGCCGGTAATTTCTCAAACATATTTCAGTAAATAGAAATTGATTTATTCTAAAATATATATGTTTACACTACTACGGCATCAAACAACACACTACACAATAAATACGGCACTAAAACACGCGTAAAACTATTAAAACTTACAAGTATCCACAGCTCGGCAGGAAAGTGATACAGAACGGCAGCGGCAATATGGCAGTCACAACAAACTGCGTCGTTTTCTTTTACGTTCAAAATGACAAGCTTGCTACGTCATAACCATAATACAAAGAAGAATAAAACTCATCTGTTCCTTAGCATTTTTTCTTCCCAAATCCAATGGTGCATGAATTATATCGATACGTTACCGGAGTATATTGTAAAAATTAATTATACGAGGAAATGTTTGACCGACAAAATTTTGTCGATTAACAGTTCTAGTGATAAATATTTTATAGATTAAATATTTTATAGATAAAGACTATTTTAAAGAAAGAATGCAATGATATTCATGTGATATTACAGTAATACGCTTAGTAATACTAAGCAGCTAGCTATCACCTACGCCGCGAAGATTAAACTAGTTGTAAAAGATACTAAAATATAATAAGAAATAGTAAACTTTATTATTTAAAAAAGGCCAAACTTTCTCTGGATATGAAGTGTCCCATTACGCGTGTCCATATTCCACTATTTTATCACAACGGTATACAGATACACTGTAAATACGTGAAATCAAGTTTCTAACCGTGTTATAATCTTAACCACTGTATACATATACATATATATTTTTTAAATAACGTTTAATTATTTTATAATTACATAACCCAAAGATATGTAAGCCATAGCTTCATTGCCATAAATGTTTTATTGATAATTTAATTTGTAACAAATCGTTTTACAAAAGAAATCATTTTCTGTGAGGATATTGTACCGTTTTCCTGCCACATGCAGGTTTAGCTTTGAAATTTGAGTTTTGTGAAGGTTCAAAAGGAAAACGAAAATATTCTGAAATTAATAAAGCTAAAAATAAAATAAAACTTCTTCTTGAAAATAATCACTGGATTTAAAATTAAAATAAAAACTTGTTGATTACTTTTAAGTTCAAACTTGCAATATATTCGTCACTCAAAAAATGAACAAAGTTCTCACATCTTGTCTTTTATTCAATTTTCAACATTCAAAACTTTCACACTCTAATCATACCTGGCAATTCTTTGCTTTAATTTATCTTTAAAATTCAATTTTATTCTGTTACTAATTTCTTTACTTTAATTTAAATATCAGCAATATTTATATTATAAATATTCTTCTGTGTTAGAGAATTAAAATTACTTCTTTTCATTGCTAGAGATTTAAATTGCTGAAAGCATCTGTAACAACCACAAAACTCTTTTAGCATTTTTTACATAAAATTTTATCTACATGTGCTCACTGCACCAACAAGTTTTATATTGCACAGATCAAAAGGACTAGTTCCTAATTCCCATTAAATTTAATTTTAACTATATTTTTTTCCCCAAGATTATTCAAAATAACTAAGAATGAATATTGACTGGACTCCAGTTAAAAAGTTCACTTACCCGCAGGTTCGATGACGATTAGCTAGAAACAACTCTAAACTCTTTCAAAGGCTTTAATCGTTACCACTACTACAGATCAACTGAGACGGGAGGTACGGCACGTCTACCTCACCCCAACTTTTTAAGTTGCAGAATTAAAAAGGTTAAAAATATATTAAATATTGATTTTGATTATAATGATTAATAAATATATGACAAACTTTTAACAAAACAGTAACAGATAAAGTAACTTAATAACAAACAACAAAGAACTAAATATAGAACAAAGAACAAAAAACTTAATAATAAATAGTTTACAATTATTTACAATTTTAAATAAAAGAATTAGTCGCACAAAAATAGTAATTTTCTACTTCAAAACCATGCTCCGCCTGGTAGTAACCGAACCTAAGAACCTTGACGTGAGAGTATCAAGCGCTAATGCTTCTGCCACTGTATTAGTTACACAACGACGTTAATTATTACAGGTCTATAAAGCGCGGCGTCCTTAGTTACGTCACAAACTATGTCTTGAATATGAGATGCAAGTCTAACCTTGTTAGTTGGAGGTTAGCTGTTCTTGTAGTACTCACGAAAAAGTATTACTTCGGTATACTATTAATGGTTTGAATCAATATGTACTCTATAAATATAAATATGCACTTCAAAACTTGTAGCTGGTCAAAAGTTTATAAATCACTTAAAATAAATTTAAACCAAGGAGCTTTACAGACGTCGTGTTAACAAGATAGGCCCAGGCCTGCCAACAGTTAGTTAAAATGTGTACAACATGTTTGGATATATACCTTCTGATGCACAAACCAACTTTAGATTGTTAAGAAGACAACAGTAGTAAATAATTGGTGTATTAAGTACAAATAATATTAAATAGGAATTTTTAATATTGTTTTTAAAAAGCATGAAAATGGCCTGACATCCTCTTCTTATAGCTAGAGGTAAATTTAACGTAATTATAAAACAATACTAAGCGGTCTCTTAGCAACGGTTCATATTTCAGTGTCATTTTATATTAGTTTTTCGAATGTATTACTTACAAAATGTGTGATTTTTTTAAAAACATTACTTTCACTCAAATTATTGGTGGTTTAGCAGCTACAGGCATATAGATTGGAGGTGGCATATATCTGTTCAAAAAGTATGAAATAAATACTATATATTACAAGAACAAAATAGTATATTAGGTGCTTTTGACGTACGAATTTAATTTGGCCAGTTTTATCGGATATTCTAATATTTGTAGTTTGTAGTGTTGATAAAACCATCATAACGTTTTGCGATCCATGTCAAATATTAATGATAGAGCGTACAGTCCCACGTCCTGCTGGAAGGACCTTCCGGAAGTACTTTTGTACGCAGCGTTGCGTCCTGCCAGCAGGACTTAAGGCACTTATGGCGAATGTTTGAACTGTCCTTCCAGCAGGACGCGTCCTTCCGGCAGTACTTTTGGTAACCAGAGCGCATTAGTGGCAGTAATACTTCAGATGTGGTGTTGGGCGAACAATAAACTACTGTAATTTTTGTAAAACTGTTTAATATGACTCTTACTGACTAATACAACAACTGCCTTGTAATCTATTTTATAAATGTAAAATAAATGTATAAACATACGAAGTATAAACTTGTTCCGTTACACAACAGAGAGAGAATACATGAATAAATGAAAAGTATAGATAAGTAGTAAAAATTAAGATCTACCCAAGAAAACTTTATTAAGTATTTCAATTAATTAGTAAAATTCATTATGTATTCATATACTTAGGAAAGATATTGAAAATCTTGGGACTTATTTTCTAATATGTTTAGCTATCTCAAAGAACTAAATTCAAAAAAGTATGATTTCTATCTTGATAGCTATATAGTCATATTTTTCATTACATATCTAGTTCTTACGACGTAAGGGTATACCATTTTTTATATGGTATTCAAAACAATCTCTGCCAGTTTGTGGGCTACACATGACAGCATTAGGTCTGCATTTATTGCAAACGTAGCTTGCTTTCACTTGCTTTCCGTGCACTCTCGAGCAGATTAGACACTTCCTTTGAACTCGCTTCTGTTTGTCTTCTTTAGAAAGGTTAACAAGGACGTGCGAGATTACCTCCACAGGTAAATTCACTTCATCGATTAACAAAGGTTCTGCAGGTCTTGTTTCTGGTGGAAGGCCAAATTGGTTTTTTATTAATTGCAAGGCTAGTGCCTTAGTGAAGTCTGTGTGAGACTTCTTTTTCAAGGGCAGGTCTGTGAAGGTTATATGCTAAAAAGGCATTAGTTTCTATAATACCAAATATACAAGCAAACATTCTATGATGCCACTGTTGAGTTTGCCACACCGTTTCTAGTGCTAGTCCATCTTGGTGAATGTGGTTATGTATGTCTATGGCAGGAGCTCCCATGAAGTAAGCTTCTACTAGTTTTGGACGTGCTACTTCTTTGGTGTAAGGTTTTCCGTCGTCATCATATATTTTTTTTGTACATGGTTTTTCCAGGTAAATTTGTAGAGCAGGTACCTACAAACGTATGAACCTTACGGTCTCTCCATCCTACACAAATAAGATCTACATTTTCCGAGCTTGCTGTAGCTGATATAAACGACCCCTTTTCCTTAGGGCACCTCAGGACAGTTTGCTTCAGAGGATAGTTTCTATAGGCAGTTTTAACCATCCCTAAAAAATACAAACCTCTTTCCTTTAACTGAATACTGGTCTTTACAGGAAGAAAACCAAGAATCTCCTACAAACTATTCGACCAGTTCCATGCCACGGTTCAGTCAATCGTAGCGTTGTTGCAGTTCCGGCACCAAAGTCCTTTTGCCATTTTTTATTTTTCATTTCTTCTTTCTCCTCATTGATTTCCAACCCAATCATGATTCTTGATGTGCTATCACAAATAGTTTTTCTTCACAACCAACTCCTTTAGGTTTCCTTTTAATTTACATCACAGCAGGCATGCCATTTTCACGGTTGTTGCCTTTCCCGTACCAAGCAAACATGCATTCATCTACAGTTAATTTGAAACCTGGGGAAAAACTCTGCCTCCAATGTGTTATGGACATGTTGATGAGAGGCCTAACTTGATACCGCCTATCTCCATTCCTTTTATCTTCAGGCATGGCAAATGCCATTGCCATTAAAATTTCTTCAAAACGATGCAGACCAATCCCAAACCTAGAACCAAAAGCTGGAGCAGGAAAGAGGCCGTCGGTTTCCGTAGACCAGTAGTTGCGGCGGACCGCTAACATATTTATACTCATGGCGTAAAAAATACCAATTGACTTGAAAAACTCATTTCTCGAAATTGGTTTTCTTCTATCCCTCAAATGAGCATTTGAACAAACTAAAATAGGGATAGAATTTTCCATTAGTATTGAGCAAGTGAAAACGAGGTTTGTATTGATGGTCCTTGAATTGATCAATATTTACATGTTTACCAAAGTCCCACTCAGTGTCATTAACTAAAACTAAGTTTGAATTATTATAGATTTCCTCTGCGCCTGCAGGTAGATCAATAATATTGTTTGATCCGCTATCAAGGTCTTCATCTTCATCATTAGATTCATCGGATGATGATGACGACGAACTGTTTTCAGCACTGGTCAGTTGAACGATAGTCTTTCTCCTTTTACTTTTCTGGGCATCATCTGAAACAAAGAAATTGTTTCAGATGATGCCTTTTAATAATAAACAAACATTTATCCGAACTTTTAATGTGACACATATTACGAGTTTTACGTGTGCCAAAAGTCCGTCATCTATACTTGTCTCCTTTGAAACTATCCTGGTAATGAATACCTTTACTATTCAAGTAAGACCAAAATATACTAAGAAACCCAGTTTTAATTTATCAACTATTAATAAATGATAGAAAGTGAAAATTTTTCTCTTACCTGATAGCGTTGCAGGTGATATGAGCTGGCGGGGTAGGCCTTAGCGGCGCTGGCAGCAGGCGTCACACCGGCAGCGATGACAGCTCGACCATCACTCGAGAACAAGTCTTTTAGCAAACATGTAGTTGTGTTTTTGTCAATGTCCCACAGAACTGTTGCACAACTACACGTCACTTTAATTACAGTACCATTACACTTAGTGGTATCATAACTACTACCAAATAACGAGCGACTCCATGCATTTCCACTATTTGGAGTATCAAAATAAGTAGCGAAAACATACACACGGTCACCCTTTCCTATAATCGCGCCGCCATTTCTGAACGGTGAGAGCTACCAACTTCAGACTTGCATGCGCTAATTCGTTACATTTCCCTTTTTCTAATGGGACCAAGAACGGTCCTGCCAGCAGGACTTTTCGTCCTCGTGTAAGCAGTTGAATTACGTCCTCAAATGAGAACGTAACGTCCTGCCGGCAGTGCCTTGTACGCTCTATCATTAACATTTTGCTGTATGATTGTCAGATATAGTCGAAATTAACCTGACCCTAGTACTGTCACAGACACTGACTCTCTCAAAACTCTATGGACTAACAAGAAATGGAATAGCACAGAATCAATATCAAATACACAAGTTTTAACACCCTTTAACAGACAAGCGAAATCACATGCAAAATTTACAAAGAAATTTCAGCGCAGCTTCTACAGTACCAATTGCAGGAAGTTTTGGAGCCCCTTAAACAAATAAAGACAGATATGATTTAATAATTTATCCCATTCAAAGTTAGTGCAATCTCACACTTTTATATTTACTCTTTTCTAGATTAAATAAATTCAATCCCAGGCTAAATAATGTGAATTTCCTATTTTTGGCAACTTTCCTTCACCTTTAAGATATGGTTTAAATAAGAGACAGCGTATGTTTGGGTTTGTTATTTATTTTTATCGTTCTCTAAATATGTTCCGATTAGAAACAATTTATATCTTTTTAACTGATAACTTAAATTCACATATAATTGAGACTAATACTTATTTTTATTTTCAGAAACAATGGACTGACCTTAATAACCCTAAATATGTCGATTCAAACCCGAAATGACTTAAAACACCCGATCGTGACGAACTACTCCTAGATTTGAGATTTTTTAAACCTATAAAGACTCCACCACCGGCTATAAATTAGTAATAAATGAGATATACTAAAGACGAACTTCGTATTTACTGACTTATTTGATTTTACCAAGGCATAACTTGCAATAATGTTCAAAATCACTTTTCAGTTTCCATGGTAAGTTTCCCTCACTGAGAATAGTGTTTTTATACTCTGCGGGAAGGGAAACTCTACTGGTTGAATAATATATATTCGTAATTACTAACAACTCTATTATCTGCCTACCATGAATCATAACATGTACCATACCGGAAAGAAATTGATTTTTTTTTGAATGTACTGAAATAGTTAATGGAATATGTTCTCATGAAAATATTAAATAGGTAAGTCCGTGATATCTAAGAAATGTTAAATCATTCAAATAAGATTCTATTGTAGCCCCTTACTATATTTTTAATTTGAGCATTACTACCGTTAATTATATCATACAAGACATTTTATATTTTTTATGAAGCTAACATATGGGTGTGCGAAAGCACTTAAAAATCAAAACCTTATTTGATAAATGACAAATAATATGTTGTTATAAGATTATGAGGTATAATTTAGAAGGTCCCTGGCTAGACACAACTTTTGGAATAGCCACTTATAAAGCTTACATTTTATTCTTAAATACCAATTGGGATTCTGAAGCCTTAAAATAAAATTCAAGTGTACATCCCTTGACTTAAAAACTAAATAAAACTTTAATGCCCAATCTCTATGCAACATCAGCAGTGGCCATGGCAGGCATTCTGGAGCGCCTTAAAAATAAATAAAAGTTTAATGTGATTGTTTAATCCATCGAAAGTTTACCACCAGGAAAATCTCCAAATGTTACAAATATAATTTTAGTATAATAACAAAAAAATCTTTCCTTGTCTAAATACAGTGAATTTCGTAGTCAAGGCTACTTTCATGAATCTTAAGGATATAAATAATAAGAAACAGCGATTTATTATTTGTTGGGATTTTATTTATTTTATCATTCTCTAACACTTTTATTTATAACTCTTGAACTGATAACTTACATTCACATATAATTTAAAATAATACTTATTTTTTATCTTCAGGTTACACATACTGGACTGATCTTTATTACCTCATACAAGTGAATAGAAACTTTAAATGACAAAAAGCAGATTGTAACCAAATAACTCACGAGTTTCCCATACATAATCTGATAAGGGCAGCTCACCCTCGATTATGAGATGATAGGTTTTTATCTAGTATCTTATGAAAAGCTGCATTGTGCAAGTGCTTGATATTTGAGACATGATACACTATTCGAATAAGATTCTATTATATTGCCCTGTACTTTATTTGTGTTTGAGTATTACAAAATTCAAGTATATCATGTAAGATACATTTTTAGTTTTTTATGAAGCCAGCGTATGTGGTAAAATGTACTGCATGTAAATAAAGTTTTTTAAACTTATATACTCAACCGTACTGTTTTACTGGCACATGAGGGGTTAGCTTTGAAATATAAGTTATGTGAAGGTTTAAAAATGGAACGAAAATCTTATAAAATTAATAAACTTAAAACTAAAATAAAACTTCTTCTTGAAAATAATCACTGGATTTAAAATTAAAATAAAAACTTCTTGATTACTTTTAAGTTTCAAACTTCCAATATATTCGTCACACAAAAAATGTACACAGTTCTCACAGCTAGTCTTTTATTCAATTTTCAAAAGTCAAAACATTCACACTCTAATTAGATCTGGCAATTCTTTACTTAAATTTATCTTCAAAATTCATTTATATTCTGTTACTACTTTCTTTACTTTACTTTAAAATATCAACAATATATGTATTATAAAAAATTCTTCTGTGTTATAGAATAAAAACTATTTCTTTTTCAGTGTTAGAGAATTACATTTGCTGAAAGTATCTGTAACAACCAAAAAACTCTTTTAGTATTTTTTTACATAAAATTGTATTATACATGTGCTCACTGCACCAACAAGTTTTATATTGCACAGATCAACAGGACAAGTTCCCTAAATTCCCTTTATATTTAACTTTCACAATATTTCTTTCCCTAAGATTATTTAAAATAACTAAGAATGAATTATTGACTGGACTCCAGTTTAAAAAGTTCACTTACCCGCAGGTTCGATGACGATTAGCTAGAAACAACTCTAAATACTTTCAAAGGTTTTAATCTTTACCCACTACTACAGATCAACTGAGACGGGAGGTACGGCACGTCTTCCTCACCCCCACCTTTTTAAGTTGCAGAATTAAAAAGGTTAAAAATATATTAAATATTGATTTTGATTATAATGATTTAATATATATATGACAAACTTTTAACAAAACAGTAATCAGATAAAATTACTTAATAAAAAAAACAAAGTACTAAAATATAGAACAAAAACAAAAAACTTAATAATAAATAGTTTACAATTATTTACAATTTTAAATTAAAGAATTAGCCGCACAAAAATAGTAATTTTCTACTTCAAAAACATGCTCCAGCTGGTAGTAACTGAACCTATGAACCTTGACGTGAGAGTATCAAGCGCTAATGCTTCTGCCACTGTATTAGTTACTCAACGACGTTAATTATTACAGGTCTATAAAGCGAGGCGTCCTTAGTTACGTCAAAAACTATGTCTTGAATATGAGATGCAAGTCTAACCTTATTAGTTGGACTTTAGCTGTTCTTGTAGTACTCACGAAAAAAAAAAGGGGGAAAAAAAAATTTTTTTCCCCCTTTTAAAAAAATTAAAAATTTAAAACCCCCCCTTTAAAATTTTTTTAAAACCCCAAAAATTTTAAAAAAAAATTTTTTTTTTTTTTTTAAAAATTTAACCCCCCTTTTTAAAAAAAAATTTTTTTTAAATTTTCCCTTTTTTTTTAAAAAAATTTTTTTAAAAAAAAAAAATTTTTTTTATTTTTTTAAGGTTAAATTTTTTAAAAAAAAAAATTTTTTTTTTAAAATTTTTTTTTTTTTAAAAACCCCTTTTTTTTTTTAAAAAAAAATTCCCCCCAAAAAATTTTTTTTTTTTTCCCAAAAAATTTTTTTTTTAAAAAAATTTTTTAAATTTTTAAAAAAATTTTAAAATTTTCCCCAAAAATTTTTTTTTAAAAAAAAAAACTTTTTAAAATTTTTTTTTTTAAAAATTTTTTTTTTTTAAAAATTAAAAATTTTTTTTTAATAAATTTTTCTTTTTTCCTGGGTTTTTTAAAAAAAGGGGGCCCAAAAATTTTTTTTTTTTAAATATTTTTTTAAAAAAAAATTAAAAAAAAAAAAAAAGAAAGGAAAAAGAATTTTTTTAAAAAAGGGAAAAAATTTTTTTTTTCCCCTTTTTTTAAAAAAAAAAAAAAAAATTTTTTTTTTCCCCCCCTTAAATTTTTTTAATTTCCCCTTTAAAAAAAATTTTTTTTTTTTTTTTTTTTGGGGGGTTTTTTCCCTTTTTAAAAAAAAATTAAAAAACCCAAAAAAAAATTTTTAAAAAAGGGTTTTTAAAAGGCCCTTTAAAAAAAAAAAACCTTTTTTTTTTTTTAAAAAAACCAAAAAATTTTTTTAAAATTTTTTTTTTCCCCTTTTAAAAAAAAAAAAAAAAAAAATTTTTAAGTTTTTTTTCCAAATTAAAGTGGGTTTTTTTTAAAATTTTTTTTAAAAAAAAAAAATTTTTTTTAAAATTTTTTTTTTTAAAAATTTAAAAAAAATTTTTTTTTTTTTTTTGGTTTTTTTTTTTGGGGTTTTTAAAAAATAATTTTTAAAATTTAAATTTTATTAAAAAAAAAAAAAATTTTCAAAAGGGGAAAAGGGTTTTTTTAAAAAATAAAAAACCCCCCCCCCAAAAAAAAAAAATTTTTTTTTTTAAAAAAAAAAAAAAAAAATTTAAAAAAAAAAAAACCAAAATTTTTTTTTTAAAATTTTTAAAAAATTTTTTTTAAAATTTTTTTTTAAAATTTTAAAAAAAAAAAAATTTTTTTTTTTTAAAAATTTTAAAAAAAAAAAAAGGGTTAAAAAATTTTAAAAAAAATTTTTTTTTAACCAAAAATTTTTTTTAATTTTTTTTTTTAAAAAAAAAAAAAAATTTTTAAATTTTTTTAAAAAAAATTTTTTTTTTTTGGGTTTTTTTAAAATTTTTTTTTTTTCCAAAAAAAAAAAATTTTTTTTAAAAAAAATTTTTTTAAAAAAGAAATAAAGGGGCCCTTTTTTTTTTAATTTTGGGTTTTTTTTCCCCAAAAAAAATTTTTTTTTTTTTTTTTTTGGGGAAAAAAAAAAATTTTTTTTTTTTGGGGGGGAAAAAAAAAAAAAAAACCCCCCTTTTAAAAAAGGGGGTTTTTTTTTAAATTTTTTTTTTTTTTTTAAAAAAAAAATTTTTTTTTTTTATTCTTTTTTAAGGGAAAAAAAATTTTTTTTTTTCCCCTTTTTTTTAAAATTTTAAAAAAAAAAAAAAAATTTTTTTTTTTAAAATTTTTTTTTAAAAAAAAAGGAAAACCCCTTTTTTTTTTGGGGGTTTTTTTAAAAAAAATTTAAAAAAAAAATAAAAATTTTTTTAAAAAAATTTTTTTTAAAAAAAAAAAATTTTTTTTCCAGGAAAAAAATTTTTTTTAAAAAACCCCTTAAAAAGGGGGGGGCCCCCCGGAAAACAAGGGTTTTTAAAAGGGTTTTTTTTTAAAAAAAAAAAATTTTTCCAAAAAAATTTTGGGGTTAAAAATTTTTTTTAAAAAAAATTTTTTGGTTTTTTTTTTAAACTGAAACAATGGCAGTCCTACGGTAATCTGACTTTATTCTTAAAGTTTTAGAATATGCAGGTTTTTGTGTTATTTTGTACAAATTTTATAACATATACATTTATTTAAAATGGATAAGTTCAAATCTTAAAAAATTTAAATTGAAAAACGTCAGGTAGAAAATAATAAAAGACCATTTTTATATGTTTGATTACTTGTCGGGAACATTTAACCATGACGAAGCATGAACGAGCTTTCAATCAAATCGATGTTTATTACGTAGACATGTTTTACATGTTGTAGGAGAAGTCAACAATTAAAGATCCGGTCCAGCAAATTCACAAAATATACACACATTTCACACCTTAAACATGTGACATGGCATTTACGTGAAATCAAGGGTATCTCGAGATATGTTTTTAATTTTTGGACCTAAAATCTTTATTTAAACTTATTTATACATCGTGATGAATAAGTTATAAAATAGTATATATCTGACTATGCTTTGACTGCGCATTCAATAAAGCTGTCAGTAAACTGAAAAAATTAACTTCCGTCATTTTCGCAACTAAAATTTAGTATTCGCTCCATGAAGGAAATAACATAGGTATATTGATTTTGTTCGGTTTGAGTAATAAAAAAAAAAACAACAGAAATTAAACAATAATTATCTAGTTCGCACAAATGTAACAATTTAAAAAAATAAAATAAAATTCCAATATGTCCTTTAGCAATTAATGTATTTATTTTATCGAAGGTAAAATCCGTTTTTTACAATTTCAATTACAGTAAAGATTCCTGAAGGTACTAAACCTGGAAAAGGCAAGAAAATTTTAATTAAGAAAGTTATTGAATGAAGCAAATATTTAACTTAGCCATAAAGTACTAATGATAGCTATTTTTAAAGTAAAATTTTTATCTGTGTTACGAAACTTTCTTTAATTATAATACTTATAGTTTTTTATGTATAGCTTATACTCTTGTAATAAATTCATACAAATTTATAAAATCACTTTCATGAATCGTTTTCATGAACTTTGGAGCACAACTTACTAAATTCGAAACGGAAGTTCCATTATTTTACATTAAATCCATTTATTCCCATAAACTCAATTGTTTTAACATTAACTGAAAGTGACTTCACAATAAAAATTTATCTTAGTAAATACAAATTACTTTATTCTTATACTTTTAAATTTCACAAAAAATGATGTATGTGAAACCCCAATGAAACCATGAAATAAAAAAAATTCATTCAGAAATAGATAATTTTATTACATCCTACTAGTTTATATTGTAAAATTTTAACATAATCACATAATATTTTAAATCTATAGGTGCAAACGTTAATAAAAATTGGGTACTAAATGTATAGTAGTTCTAGGAGTGATAAGTCCATAACGATATCAGTTATCTTCATCACGTATCATAATTTTGTCTATTGAGAAGATGAGGCACATTTGTGTCCAATTTCACATTTTTTCGACATTGAGGAATTGAACAACAATTAATGGTTCATTTTGGGGTATTACCCTCTTTTAATCTACTATGGTTGGTGATATTCATGTAAATATTTTTTATATTAATTGCATGAGGCATAACGCGTGAAAAATTTATAGTTTGCTTGGTATTGGGAAGCAAGAGAACTAATGATGAGCGAGTGAGTGGTTTTGCCTCTATACAAGAGATGACTGCTGTTTAAATCTATTCTAGATACTAAAGATAAATATCTAATAATATCTAAGCCTGTAATATCTAAGTGTTGCTAGCAAATATTATTCCTCCTTAGTGGTACGTATATTAGCATTGGCGCATATTAGAACAACGACACTGGATGTTACTATATATAACTTATATACATGTACCGGTCTTATTATACACATTTATTAAAGAGATAAACATCGCTCTGAACTTATATTATGTCTACGAATCTATTCATTTCCAAATACTTATTCAAGAACTTTATCTTTACCTTCTCCGCTAGTCCGTTAATTTCAAGATAAGTTATTATGGACTTTTCCTTTTGTAACGGAGCATAACACTATAACCATATCAGAATATTTTCTGATGGTAAACAGAGAAAATACTGCCACATTAATGTTGCTCTTATAAATAAGAAAATTAAATTACACAACCAGTTGAAAAACTTAAATGTTGTACTGGTGCTGAATAAACCATTGAAAACAGTTATTTTACTTAAAATCTTGAGTTACTAAGCTATATTACACACAAGCGAATGGAAACAACGTCTGTTGACATCTTGCATGTACTCAAGTTATATTTGTGTTTATTTCCAAGCAGGTGTCCTATAATTCAATCCGTTGCATGAATTTTCTTTGATCCCACTTATATTTCTTTGTGTATTATAAGTAACACGTAAAAAGAATATATGCACTGTACATCAGATGGATTAAATCACAAGTTTAATATAACACAAACATCTCGTTTGTATGGTATAAATTCCAATCGAAAAAACTCATTGAGTATTAGATTTACATCAAAACAAAACCCAAACGGCGATGGCGATAAACATACATTTATCATTCTGGGGATTCTCCACAATTGCTCTTCCACTCAAGCCGAATGGTTACCAACTGTTTATCATACTTGTGTTTGTCTCTGTTGGTTGCTTACCAATCCGGCTCTGGATAAGTGTGAGTTGGTATTTTACAAGCAAAGATATTTCATTTGTTCAAAATTGTATTTGTGTCAAATGGAAGAAGAAGTTATTATAATTATTACAATCGTAACAAACTATGTATTCGAAATAATATAAAATTTTACGTTTTTTGTGGTAAATTATAATAAATAAGTGTGAAAATTTAGATTGCACAATAAAATATGCGTAGAGGCAAGTAGAGTTACCTTTAGTCTGCAGAATCATACAAACCGCATCAACCACTGATAAATATCCGTTAATTCACTGGAAGAAAAAAGTATTCGCTTTGTTTTTTAGCGGTACCAAATGTGTACACTCATAATTAGTATATACTCGTGGTATTCAAATAATTTCACTGAGTTCCGAGCTATGTTTAAAATTTCAAATTCCTAGTAACTGTGCGAAGTAGTTTGGAATCAATTAACATACAGAAATAAACAGTCGTTTATCATTTTTATTTCTATTGTACCTGAAAAATGAATATGTCCTACATGCACTAGAACCCATTTTGGTACTATTTACAGTATTTAAGTAGCATTTTTAACTTACGAAATGAGTTCTTATCGCTACACCGAAAGAAGAGTTTGTGGTTAAGTGATGTTTTGTAAAAGCAATACTTTAGATACAAATAGACCGATCACTGTTGCTTAAGACAAACAAAATATTTTTGTTTGGGTAAATACGGTTTTCTTTTAAAATAGCCCCTAAAGATATATTTCATTTATGTATGGAGATTAGAAATGGCATTTATAGCACACTATACACGAATTGGCAGGCATTAAAAGTACGGTATCATAAGAGTTTTATAATCAGGCTCATATAAAAACCCCTGAAGGTTAACAAGCAGAAGACTAATAGCTCACGTGGGTAGAGAGCTCATAGAAGTCAGCAGCTGCCAGAAACTGGGAGCTTCAAAAGGCCCTTAAGTAGTTTCTATAACATGTGTTAGAGCTTCAGTTGTGTACGGGTCTTTTAATTTAAAATTACAATAATTTTCCTTAAAATTAAAGACCATGCCATTTTGAATAAATGAATAAATTAAAATATATCACTGCTTGATGCTATAACTTATGTACACACTTTCACAATTATATTATTCTGTTTTATAAGGTCTGGTAAAACAATTGTGTATATTTCCAATTTAAATGCCTGTAAAATTCTTATATTATATTATGTAAATCCTTGTGGCGGATATATTATAAATCTTATATCTTCGCTGAATGTATATTAAGAGGCTAACAAATTTAAAAATAAAAATATTTTCCCAATTAAATATCAATTGCGTGTTTCTACTTCACTAAAAATTTATGCGACTACACAATTATACAATAGGGTAATGTGAGCAAGGTTTCGAGTAAATCGATTTTGATAAAATTTTTAAAACAACTTATATTAGTAATAATATTAACTAGAACACTTTATTCGAAATAAAAGGTGTTTAAACTGCAAATAAAATCAAGTGTAAAACTTATTTTATCAAACGTTACAGTCTATGAAAAAAATGAAAAAAGGTAAAAAATTAAAAATATTGATAGTATATTTACAATTCTGAAAATTTGTAACATCTCTCAAATTTAGACCAGTGACAATTAGATTCGGCAAAGATTTGAGATATTAGATTTGATGGTTCACAGTTTCGACAACAACTTGGGGACATAACAACAGTTAGATAATATTATACTGTTACAGAAGTAATTATTAGCAAATTCTGAAACTTAAGTACACCACTTTACAAGATTTAAGGGACGGTAATCTGCTCTCCACTCTGTAGTTAATTTTATGCTCCTACATTACTTAATACATGCATTCTTTTTGTTACCATATATTTTGTATATTTTTTTATAGTTGACTGTTTTCAAGTGACAATTGCTTTAAAAATGGTTAAAAGCGAATCTAGAAATAAATAAAACAACATATTGGTTTTACAATGCAATTTTTATCTTTTTAGCGGCGAATTCCTCTGAAATTAAATTTCCTAAAATTGTCAGTACTAAGATTTTGTATATTTATTTATTAATAGCATATTGTATTTATATGCTGTATATAAGTTACAATTTGTGTCTAAAATGTACTTATTTATAGGTTAAGATAAAACCAAATATTGCATGACTTCTCTCACATAACATATAATAAGTACAAGGTTATTGCATACGAGCACATTATTACTTATTATAAAATATTAATCATGTTTCCCTTGAAAAGGAGATAAACTGACCTCATTTAAATCGGTTATTTAAATTAATCTTCATCAAAGGAATCTGTTCCTTTCATTATTTAAAAGTTTAAAGAACAGCCCATCTGCTGCCTAATCGTATGTGCGGTAATTATGAATAAGAAAGAGATAAAGATTTGAAAATTGATACAGTAACAAAAAATGATTTAGAGCTAACATGTAAGTGAGGCCGAATATACAAATAAAGTATAGGAAATATCCTGTTATTTTTATTGTTTTCACAATTTGCTAAGTAATAGATTATTAAAAATATTTTGTATAAACATCTTTCGCCTTAAAATAAAAAATAATAAAACCAAGGAAATCCAAACAAGACAAAATATTATAAATAACTACGATAACAGTGAAACAAGTTTAAAACTCAGTTTTATTTTAATGAACTCATTTTATCTGGCCAAATATTGCATAGAAATTTACCATGTGTCCATTTACTCTTATCTGTCTCAAAGTGTGATAAATTATTAATGCACACCACAGACTGCTTGAGAGATGAATAGTTTTAGTGTACTAAAGTACTTGGTAACTCTTGTTAATTTAGTTCAAACAAATCTCCATGTTTTACATCGTGCTTCGCCTTAAGATATTCGCAAAGTGTAATGTATCTCTGTTAAAGTGTTTAGAGATAAGATTTTGGTTACAGTTAAACTAAACAGAGTGTTGTTGCTCAACAGGTTGTTCCAGTGTTTCAGTCAACTCAGTCAAATTAGCTTAGGAAATATATTTATTGTGTACATGGTTCTATCGACTGTTTAGAGAACTCCAATCGCAAAAAAAGGTAATATTTATAAGAAACAAATTGCATCCATTCATGTCAGGACGATATGTCAGTTAGGTTCCTATGGACAGTACTGCATGCACGTTTGGGTCATTCCTTTGGTTAATTACTCGTTTAAGAACTGAACATTAGCCTTCTATTTTGAATAAACCCAGTTATAAATAGCCTTCTAATGTAACAATATTAATAACATACCAGTGATGCCAGATGGTAAACTATTCTAAATCTGTCCATTTCTTTTGTAAACCATTCAAATGTATTTGTATGAGACTGATTAAAACCTCCTTTAAACATATAACAGTTCATATAGCACAAGAAATTATCCTGCATCTTCTGTTTCAATGCATGTTTGTTCTATTGATAACTCGTGCACGCATCTTTGTATTTGGAACGCGTAAATGACACCCAAATGTAAAATTAATATATATAACTGAGCGGTATAGGATTTTTAGAATTAAAAAGTTTATTCAATTTTCACCTTTGAGATATTTCAAGAATGGAAATGTTTCTATAAATATTTTCATACCGTTAACCCCTTTTTGTTCGTCCCTATTTCGACTTCCCCAAAACTATCGCGGTTTGATGTTTGATTTCGTCCTTGGAAGCAAATTCCTCTATTAATTGCAAGAAGGACCGGGCTGGGTTCTTATTCAATGCTAACTGATTCTTGGATCCTGAAAATAATTTTGATACATTTTTTTTAGTGTGGGTAAACAAGCAAGCATTGTAACTAACCTACAGTGATTATATTCAATCAGACAGTATCATAACAGAATAATTAAAAATAATAAAATAACTATTTTAATAAAGTAAACTTATTACATTTTACATCTTAACAGTTTTATATACAGTTATGAGAAATGTCTTATGTTGTTTGCTACATAAAATTTGCTATCTTACTTCTGTGCCAGTTCAAGACAGGTTATAGACAGTTATTAAATTTACAATCTCCGGCTCTAAGGCCAATATCTAGTGGGAGGAAGAGGTGTTTAATAATTTATACGCTTTGAATTATGAAATAAGTTTTTGTTGTAAAACTTTTAATTGTTTTTTGTCATTAATGCCAAACGTTGTAGCAGAGGTATAATTTTTATGTTCAAAAAACTATAAAAACAATCGTTTTGCCATTTTGTATTGTGTTGTTTATTCTGATACTATGGATATTTTTTATTCATATTTACAGGCCAGAAAGGAATATGTGTGTGTGTGTGTGTGTGTGTGTGTGTGTGTGTGTGTGTGTGGGTTTTGTATTGTGTATCCTGTATGAAATAGTAGAAACAACGGTACAATTAGGTGACTGGTCGTCTAATGAGTCACCAATATACCCATATATGTTATATAATATTAGTCCTAGTGTTCAATGTAATGTAAAGCATGCTATTTATTATTACGAAAAGGAAACTGAAATTCCAAGGAGTCTAATTTTTAATAATTCGAGAACAAACAAGTGTGGTTGTAGAAAGAAAGAAAATTGTGCTGTAAATTTTTACTAGTTTTAACTGAAAAAGAGCAATATCATATGGGAGGCGTATAGATAATTATTTAAACATTTTTATTTTTATTTCAGTTGGTTGGAAAAACGCTCTTCCTATCCTGTCTTACTTAGGCATAAAATATATTTTACAGGACTAGAGCAAATTTTACGTTACGTGACGTTAATCTTTATCAATTCCTTATTGCCAATGACGCATATTGTTTGTAAGTAGTAATAGATCATCTGTTGTCAATGGAAATTACTGCATAGCCTTAACGACGATTCTATTCCATTATTAAGGATTCCCATAGCTAGTTCCGACTTCCTGATTGTACATACTATTAGATGATATACAATTACTCTCCTACGCTACCGGTTTATATACAAATCGGAAATTTTCCTCTGCCAAATATGGATGTTTCATTTAATCAAAATGATTTGTCATTAAACATCTGATACTCAATCTCAGATATTTGTAATACAAATAGCAGACTATTCATTTATTGCATACAATTTCTTTAGTAATACGTTAATTTTAAAAATTAACATAAAACTCATACTGATACTCCAGGGGAGAAATTGATCCACCTTTCACATTTTGGACACCTAGAACATTTCAAAGTTAAATCTTGTAATTTTAAGAGCTGTTTAGTTCATAACTCGCCTGCAGGTGCCCAGTTAATGTTTTTCCTTAGATTGTATAAGTTACAGAGTGGATAAATTATTTGTATAAATGAGGTGGGTTTGAAGCCCAAAGGATTATTTCAGTTAATTCTGAGATCCGGACGCTAGGGCTGCACAAAACGCCAACCAAGTGGTTATACTTAGTCTCTTTCCAAGGTATTCGAAAGCTTTCAAGAAAATTAAACTTTTTTTTCTGTTAACAGCTAATTAATACTTATGCCTAAGCTTTTACTACAGCTCATTTCCTTAGACAGTTAGCAGCATTACACTTCCAAAGCGGGTAGAATCCTAGACACTCTACATAAAAGTGTCATTCAACTCATCACTTGCTACTCTCATAAACGTACTGATTGAAAAAAGATAAATATGGTAGCCTGGAAGCAAGACTGTACCGCCTGTGTTGCCCTCAAGAAGCTTCCGAGTTTTCAATTGCATCCTGCTTCAACTTTTAAGGCCCAAGATGGGTTGTCTCTTAGAAGTCCTCTTTTCACACAATAGTGAATCGAAATAATTTTAACTATACCACAGGAAATATCTTTCAATGGAAACTAGACTACAACAGCTCTAAGTAGATAAGTTTAAAGGATTAATTATATATATAATATATATATATATATATATATATATATATATATATATATATATATATATATAATTTATCATAGGCGTTAAATTCAACTATGCACTAGGTATATAACTAATTCGAACCAGAAGTGATCTTTAAAGCACAAACCAGAAAAATTAAACACCAATATGGGACACCCAACTTTGTAAATGCCTGTCTTGAAAAGAATGAGCGTAGTTATAGTATTAGAGGATGCCTAGACAATAGTGGGAGATATCCGTCGAAAAAAAGGCAGGTTTCCGTGGTAGCACACATTGAGTACAAATTTGCAGTAATCCTCTTGACCATCCATTCATTAAGAATAAATAGAAATCCACTCATCGATTCATACTTAAAGAATCGTAAATTGATTGTAAATTTGGCCGGTAAGTTCGATCCTAATTGTTAATACTATATTTTTGATTAATAGACTTACATATAAACAATTTTATTAACGAAATACTTATAGTTACATTCTGAGTTGCGAATTAATGTTTTCGTTCAAAATACTGCACACAAAAGTAATGAACGACGGATAAAATTGTGTTTCTGCAACGAAATTACGTGGTGCATTGTAAAAGAATTAATGAAAAACAACAATCAAACAGTCCTCACAAGAAATTCTATTACATTATGTTTTGTTGACTTCAACTTCAATCCCTTTACAATGAAGGAGTTTTCCTCCTAACTTGTCTATTTACTAAGACAAGTCAATACAAGGATTGGGATTTCCCAGAGGACAAGCGCCATCTTTTAACCGGGAATACTTTTGTCCTTGATCAAGTCAATTACAGTTCAAATCTCAAGCGACAGAGAGTGGTGACGTTCTGTGGTAAGTTTTGCAGAAGGGTGAGAGGGAGAATTTATAGATTAACGTTCATGTTTTTGTCCTCTCCTGACTTTATCTTGACCTAAAACATCAGATGACAGGTAAGTTAATAATATACCTCATCGGGAAAGAAAACTTACTTATACTTTAGTATATATATTTATATTTATTATGTATAAAGTATATCAAAGAAGAAAAATCAAATAATTTTACTGATCATTTTTTTGTTGAAAAATTAAAAGGAATAGCCAATACCAATTGCAAGCAGATGAGACGTTAGAAAATATTTATGTAACTTCTTTATATACCAATATTGACCACACTAAAGGCATGGAAGCTGTAAAACACTTTCTAAACAAAAGTTCTTCAAATTTCTCTTGAAACAAAGCACTAATTTCATAATTTCACTCATAAATTTAGTATTGTCTCTCCTAATTTTTTCAGATTTCAAAACAATTTGCACTTATAAAAGAAAGGCACAGCCATGGGTACTCGAATGGTCCCCATAATATGGCAAATTTTCTTGGCGAAATTTGAACTAGAGTTTCTAGATTCCTCAATCGTTTATTCTGGACTAAATACATACACGATATTTTTATGTTATGGACAGAGAGTAATAAAAAGCTTTTATATTTCTTAAAACGCATTGAACTCCTTTGATAACAATTTACATGAAAGAAAGTTACTTTACAAACCTGAAACACAAAAGTTAATGTAAAAAACCTATTATACTAACACTTTTCAATATCTTCACTACAACAAGTTCCATCCTGTATACGTAAAGAGATCGATGTCTAAAAGGTCTGGCTACACGAGCAACAAAATTATGGCAGCGATAGTGAAGGTCTTAAAAATGACTGTAATGACATACCTAATGCAGTTTTTAAAACGGGGATATTCTGAGAATCTATTGTAGGTGAATTTACAGTTCAATGAAAGTAACTTAACTATAGTAATAAAAAGAAAGATTTTTATTAATATAAATTAATTACACAATATCATCCTGGTCTCTAAAAAATTAACAAAACTTTTAAAGTAGCTTACAAAATTCTTAAAAATTCTCCATTAACAGATTCATTTCTAAAGAGTATTGTTTATAAACGTTCTCCTAGTTTAAAGGAGATTCCATCTGAATGGAAATAACCTGCTGATTCTGATGTGGAATCTAAAATTCAAGGAAGCACATTAATGTAATAAATCAAGATGCATGGTATGCAATGAAATAGAAGAGTCATTCTGAATTCAAAAGAAATTCAACCTAAAAAATTTTCAAATTCTTGGGAAATGACATGTGATACGAAAACGTAAGTGTATCAAATCTAATGTAATAAATACCCGAAAGAAATATTTTGGCTCTTCAACAAACAATATAAGTTTAAAGAATAAAAAGGTCACCGTCATGATTTTCAAACATAATGATGAAACAACACCATTAGACATTCATGGGAAAAATTCACAAAGAATCTTTTGAAAATGTATGAAAAGTAAAACCAATACGAACAATTAATAATCATTGAAATACTTAAAAATCAAGAAATGTATAATAAGGATATCAAATTGTCACAAAAATCCGAATTTCCTTCTGGATTAAATCTTCGATAAATTATTTCACTCTTCAAGACCTTATAACCATAATTTGAACATGTTTTATGTTTCAAAATATTGTGTTTGTTTATTATTATTTATTTATTCTGTTTGTATTTTATGTTTAATTTTGTTAAATTGTACCTGATGAAGCGTAATACAAAATATATAGTACATCGAAAGTAATATGTCGGCCTTCACTGTACCGCCTGTTGCCCCTCAAGAAGCGTCCGAGTTTTCAATTGCATCCTGCTTCAACTTTTAAGGCCCAAGACGGGTTGTCTCTTAGAAGTCCTCTTTTCACACAATAGTGAATCGAAATAATTTTAACTATACCACAGAAAATATCTTTCAATGGAACTAGACTACAACAGCTCTAAGTAGATAAGTTTAAAGGATAATTATATATATATATATATATATAATATATATATATATATATATATATATATATATATATAATTTATCTTAGGCGTTAAATTCAACTATGCACTAGGTATATAATTAATTCGAACCAGAAGTGATCTTTAAAGCAAAAAACCAGAAAAATAAACACCAATATGGGACACCTAACTTTGTAAAGCCTGTCTTGAAAAGAATGAGCGTAGTCATAGTATTAGAGGATGCCTAGACAATAGTGGAGATATCCGTCGAAAAAAGGCAGGTTTTCCGTGGTAGCACACATTGAGTACAAATTGCAGTAATCCTCTTGACCATCCATTCATTAAGAATAAATAGAAATCCACATCATCGATTCATACTTAAAGAATCGTAAATTGATTGTCAATTTGGCCGGTAAGTTCGATCCTAATTGTTAATACTATATTTTTGATTAATAGACTTACATATAACAATTTTATTAACGAAATACTTCTAGTTACATTCTGAGTTGCGAATTAATGTTTCGTTCAAAATACTGCACACAAAAGTAATGAACGACGGATAAAATTGTGTTCTGCAACGAAATTACGTGGTGCATTGTAAAAGAATTAATGAAAAACAACATCAAACAGTCCTCACAAGAAATTCTATTACATTATGTTTTGTTGAAATTCAACTTCAATCTTTTACAATGAAGGAGTTTTCCTCCTGACTTGTCTATTTTACTTGGGATTTCCCAGAGGACAAGCGCCATCTTGAACCGGGAAGACTTTGCCTTGATCAAGTCCAATTACAGTTCAAATCTCAAGCGAACAGAGAGTGGTGATGTTCTGTGGTAAGTTTTGCAGAAGGGTGAGAGGGAGAATTTTAGATTAACGTTCATGTTTTTGTCTCTCCTGACTTTATCTTGACCTAAAACATCAGATGACAGGTAAGTTAATAATATACCTCATCGGGAAAGAAACTTACTTATACTTTATGTATATTTATATTTATTATGTATAAAGTATATCAAAGAAGAAAAATCAAATAATATTTACTGATCATTTTTGTTTGAAAAATTAAAAGGAATAGCCAAACCAATTGCAGCAGATGAGACGTTAGAAAATATTTATGTAACTTCTTTATATACCAATATTGACCACACTAAAGGCGTGGAAGCTGTAAAACACTTTCTAAACAAATTTCTTCAAATTCTCTTGAAGCAAAGCACTAATTTCATAATTTCACTCATAAATTTAGTATTGTCTCCTAATTTTTTCAGATTTCAAAACAATTTGCACTTATAAAAGAAAGGCACAGCCATGGGTACTCGAATGGCCCCATAATATGCAAATTTTCTTGGCGAAATTTGAACTAGAGTTTCTAGATTCTCAATCGTTTATTCTGGACTAAATACATACACGATATTTTTATGTTATGGACAGAGAGTAATAAAAAGCTTTTATATTTCTTAAACGCATTGAACTCCTTGATAACAATTTACATGAAAGAAATAGTTACTTTACAAACCTGAAACACAAAATTAATGTAAAACCTATTATACTAACACTTTTCAATATCTTCACTACAACAGTTCCATCCTGTATACGTAAAGAGATCAATGCCTAAAGGTCTGGCTACATGAGCAACAAAAATTATGCAGCGATAGTGAACGTCTTAAAAATCACTGTAATGACATGCATAAAGCATTTTTAAAACGGGGATATTCTGAGAATCTATTGAAGGAAAATTTACAGTTCAATGAAAGTAGCATAGTAATAATGGAAATAAAAAGAAAGATTATTGTTATACAGAGAGTCTAAATTAATTACACAGTATCATACTGGTCTTTAAAAAAATTACCAAAATTATTAAAGTAGCTTACAAAACTCTTACAAAATTCTCCATTGACAGATTCATTTCTAAAAAGTATTGTTTTTAAAAGTTCTCCTAGTTTAAAGGACATTCTATCAAAATAAAAATTAACCTCCTGATTCTGATGTAGAACCTAAATTCAAGGGAGCATATAAAAGTAATAAATCAAGATGCATGGTATGTAATCAAATATAAGAGTCATCTGAATTCAAAAGAAATTCAATATAAAATTGTTTCAAAATTCTAGGGATTTGACATGTGATACGAAAAACTTAGTGTATCAAATGCAATGTAGCAAATGCCCGAAAAGAATATTTGGCTCTTCAACAAACTGTATAAGAATAATAACGAAATTGCACTGTTATGATTTCAAAAATAATGATGAAAAAACACCATTAGACATGCATGGCAAAATGCACAAAGAATCTTTTGAAAATGTATGTAAAGTAAAACCAATACGAACAATTAATAATCATTCAAATTCGTAAAAATTAAGAAATTTAGAATAAGGAAGTCAAGTTGTCACAAAATCCAAATTTGTTTATGGATCGAAATCTTCGATCAATTATTTCACTCTTCACGACTTTACAACCATAGTTTTACCATCTGCTTTGTGTTTAAAAAATAATATTTTTGTTTATTATTTTATTTATTTATTTGTTTGTGTTTTAGGTTTTTTTGTTATGTCATGTGTTTTAATTTGGTTAAATTTTACCTGATGAAGCGTAATTACGAAATATATAACACATCAAAAGTAATATGTTGGCCTTAGATATACATGTAAACCGAGTAAATTTAGTCCTGATACGCCCTGGATATATTCCGAATGAATTGAGATATTAATGTAAAATCTTCATCACCACCCCTTAACAATTAGGAGATATCGCAGTAACTTTAAACTTTCAAACCGCAACCACTATCTTGCGACATTTCATTTTAAATGTCTATGCAATAGAAACACAAAACACCTGTACCCCGTTTCTATGGGCAAAAACTCAAAAATATAATAATCTGGAGAGACTCTATATTTATATATTACAATCATGTCACCAGGAAAGAAGGTGTGAATGGCTCCGTTAGGTTGCTATTGCTAACCTACCCCATACCTGTAATAGCAGGTGTGATTTTAGCACCTACACTTTTATCTCTATCTCTAGAAAATTTTGCATGGTGCCGTGCCACACCTTGACATCAATGGGTATTTACAGGACATATCGATTGTTGCAGTACCCAGTGCATGTTCAACTTGAATATATAAACTAGCCATACGCGAACCCGTTAAGTGAACACCTTAGAGGAAAAAGACAAAAAGGTAGTTTTAGAATGATTTTGTTACAAAACTTATCTAACTACAGGAAATGTATGATTAATAGGTTTTCAATTTCGGATTCGAGATTCTTAAATACATTAAATAATGTATATTTGTCTTAAATAATTCACTATTGATTATATGGATTTAAAGACAGCCATTTATTTAGTTTTGTTATACTGAGAACAGTTATCATCCTATCAACAATCATGGATAAAACCTAATAGAAAGAAATATATCAAACGATGTAGTAATAAAGTTATGACACGATAATATGACCCGATATTTTTTTGTGTGATTTTTAATCTATTAATTTAAAAATACAACTTTAAAAATGGATGAATGCTAAGAAGACATTTACGGTAGAAAAGGACTTTCAATAATTTTAAGATTTTAGTGCCACATAAGCTGCTAAACGTTTGTGAACCTATTATTCAGTAAAATTGGAACAATCTTGTTTATATGTGTCTGGTTGTATGCACGATATTTCAAAAACGACTTACATATAGGCACACCACAGTCAACATAGATGTGCATGTTATTCTGTGGGGATTAGAGAGGGCGACAGCGAAACACATTTAAACTTGTTTTTTTTTTCGGGTTAACCATTAAGGTAACACAAATATGCAAATAAAATCAATATGTAAATAGACTAAGTACACTCGTGATTAATGTGATAGGTACAATATCCATGTTTGCTGGTAATCTTCTTATATAGCTTGAGAGAGTTTACAGAGTAAGGATTAATTCCAAATCGGTTAACAGAGATATGTAGCAGGGGAAATCGAGTAAACATTTGGAAACTTTAGGGAAACTGAAGTAATGAGAATTCTAAACCAGCTAACCCCCCCCCCCCCAATCATGTTAAAGCAAGAGGGTTTAAGGCTTTGAGCTCAGTGAGACCGAATTTAATCCCTGCTTAAGTTTTACATGCTTAATTTTATTTTGCAGTGTCACACCTACTAGTACTCAGTAAAAACGTTGTCACAAATTCCTGTATTTAACTGTTATTCAATTCGTGATTGTAGGAACACACAATTAAAAATTTTTTGGATGTAATTAATTACAGAACATCGTTTAGGTAATTACTAAAACATAGTCTGTTTATAATTAGTCCCTGCATTTCGAATTCACTTTGATTAGTACATTGTATATATATATATATATATTATATATTAGTAATGTTGATTTACAGGATCACCTGCTCGTTACATGATAGCAAATATAACAAAGAGTAGAGTTGAGGTAAGGGTTTTAAGAACGATGTTAAGTAAGTCTTGGGGGAAAATTTTTTGTTATCAGCTGTGGACATCATACTATATACTACGGTTACATTAAGGTATGTTCATAGATTTCTGTTTGTCATCCCCACATCGTTGTTTAAAAGCAAGAATACATTATTAAAACTGTTGTGCGTAATCTAAGTACGTATGCATAAGTACGTATACGACTAGATAAAATGCGTATATATAATCTTCTGTAAAAGTGACATTTTAATTCAATCTAAAAAATAAACTGTGAACTCAACAGGTTTCAATAATTAATTGTATTACTTACAGTAAAATAACACGGAACTACATAATAAGGCGTTTCCCTTAGGGGTTTCATAAAGAATTCGTAATAAAGAAAATAAAACTAGATTAAACTGTTAAATAGTTGAATTTTAAATCTAAAACCACCGGTGTTTCGAATTCAGTTTAACATGCACTAGCGTAATTATTTTTGACATTTATAGATACTTTAACCGTATAGTTTATTTTTAGTATTGGATAATATACCTAAAACTAAATAATTATTTTTTTTTAGCGTGATTGTTATATTTTGCAATAATTTTTGTTATACAAACAAATATAGGCTATTTCAAACAGGAGGCATTTTGTGATGCAATTTAAACGTTTCTCATATTATCTCATTTTTGAAAGCAGAATAAGTAAATAATTGAATACAGTCTTTATTATCTCTGGATGGATATTTTATAAATTATGATTGCTAATTAAATTTATTAATTCATAAGGAATCATCAATTATACCTTGTAAATAAATTAATGTATCATTACTCTACATTTATTATAAGTTGAAAAATTTTGTTTTCCATCAGTGTTTATTGTCACAAACAAGCCTTCATAATGTCTGCTCAAAGTATTTGTGCGAACTCAAACTACATCAATATCCTTTGTTACACATATAATCGACGAAAATGAACATCAAAACATTTTGCCGAACATGTCAAATGCATTGTTATAACTCTACAGATAGGTTTCATAAAAAGTATTTTAAACGTACACATCATTCTTCTTGTAATAATAAACTTTAATCACTGTTCTGATTTTCTCCATTTTATTAGCTCTATTCTTTTAAATCGTATCACTTACTTTTTATTACAAAATATGACGTGTATTGAATTATGATTATACAAATAAAGTATTAATACTTTGTAAAGACTAAAAAAATAAAAAATTGTTAAATCTGATTTCACAGTATTTAATAGATGATTTTAAACTAAAATATAACTATTAATTAATTATTATATTACTAACAAACTAAAAGACATTTACTACCAAAATACAATTTAAAACTGAAAACAGTATGTGAGAAAAACAGAATGAAACAAGGTGTGCCCTTACAGATGTAAGGCAATATTATCCCAGTAAAATTCCAGCAGAAAGTAGCGATTCGCTTTGAGTGTTGTAGCAGAGGTTCAGAGAGATAAGATTGGCTTCAGGAAAAGTAAACATCGCTTGTGACTTCAGAACTGATGGGATTGTGGTCTAAGCCCCTTGTGTTTTGTCGTGCCACCTGGCTTTTAAATTAGGGCTCCAGACTTTAGGTCTCATTCACGTTAAGGTTCATTGTATATGGTATATAAAGGTGCAAATTAAACATAAATAAAAATAAAATTATATTTAAAGTTGTACTGAATTAAAATGATGAAAGTAGGCTAGTGGTTTAATAGTTTTTCTTGTAAAAAATAAAACTTATAATTTTTAAAACAGTTCATGATATAAATAGTGTACGTCGAAAGTGTTCGGGAATTGAACATTATTTATTTTTCTTAAGTCCTAATATATTTTTGGTAACTTTTTTTGTGTATACATTGTTCAATAAAAACCTAATTAAAGCTGTTTTGTTTTTAGACTTTTAACACCCATTAAATTTATTGCAAGATACATTTTAAACATTTTTTAATGATCTGTATCAAGAGACCTTAAATATAAGATACTATAAAACCACTTTTACATTTAAAATACTTCCTAAAACAATCCCTTATACCTGAAATATACAACCTACAAATTTTCTTAGTGGGTTCAACGTAATTTTATAATATTATTTGCCAAAATATAGGGGAGTACAGTTTAAATTTTAATTCTATATTTACTTTTCATACCGCTACAATTAGTGGCCCAGACAGTCTTGTTTACTCAGTATACGTTTATTTGTGATTATTTCGAAAGATGTCATAAATTATTCAATTTCTCTTCGGCATTTTTGTGTCGTAGCCTGAGTCGTCGGTTCAGTAAATTGAATTGAATAAGTTTCCCCATAAGTATTAAAAGCCTCAAGCATAATTTTACATATTTCGTTTTAAAAATAATTTTGTATTACTATTAATTTAATTGGTTAACAAATTGATTTTTCACATAGACGAGGCGTGTTGAGGTTCGGTTGTGTTAGATCTGTGGTTCGAAGTAAGAGCTGCGCCACGACCATTGCTTATGCGTGTTTGGTCTTATTTCATATTATGAAAGCTTTCTAAAAAGTCAACCACCTTTTATGTTAATATTTAATGTATTTTCAGGCCGAGAGACGGCGCTAGCGTAGGTTCATTCAACTTCCACCGTCGGTAGAGCTGTACTTGGAAGGCGGATATACTGATGGCGAGAGAAAAGAAGAGACCTGGATTCTGGCCTATCTGAAATTTGCAGGCGTTACTACTAGTATGGTGCCGCGCCCTTTTTCGTAATTCCATTATTGTTTCACTAATTTTTCCATTGCTAGGATAAACAATTCGCAGGGTTGGCTGTGGGGCGAAGCGCCTGAAATTACCGGGCGGCAACACACTAGTACACAGCTGTGCGCCGGCACGGGCCAGGTCCTCTTCTTTTCTCTCGCCAACAGTACCTTTGTGCTGACCAGAAAACAGGGATTTCTAGCAGTACAATTAAAAGGTAATACAAATATTTTATATGAGTACTAGCAGTCACTCACGGCTCCGCACGCAATTTCCTAGGCTTTGCAAGTGAATGAGTAATTCTGGTTACGACATAGCCAATAAATATGTCAAGAAGTGTATAATTATGTCCGTTGTATCTTACAGGGTATTAGTATTTTCTCCATGGTTTATTTTTCCTATATATACACAATTTTTAGAAGCCTACTTCTCTAAAAAGACAACTTATAAGGGTTTTATAAGTCTTAATTTATATTACAAGTGCAATAGTATGTTAAGGGGTAAAATTCTCCCAAATTAGGGAGACCGCTACGCTAAAAAATGATATCCGTGCTACATTTTAGTATTGTGGCCCAGCGCTTAAAAGCAATCAGATATTCAATCTTAACAAAATTCTTGTTACTATTACTTCAAGCTACAAGGATATGTACATTTAATAGATATATTCAATACAACTAAAAGTAAAAAATTGATTCATCAAATCAGAATATTTATTATTTCTGTTGTTTGAAATATTTAATTTTGAGGCTCGGTACCAAAAGTGAATGCTAGGGTAACAGTGCTCCCAGGTTTAAATTAATAATTAATATTTTAAAATCAATACCATTATTTATTAAATTTTAACATTACGTATAGCTCTGATTACCAGAATATACAGATTATGCGTTCAAAAACATTAATATATGCTACATAGACTTTAAGTTGCATAACGTGACAATCTTAACTAACTCATTTAGCAATATGCCATATAAGCGCTTGTTAGTATATAGCTAAACCCATATTATTTAGTGGCCGTCTTAAAATTAATAATAAATGGCAATAATCTGGCACAAATTAATAATTAGTACCTAGCAAAAAACAATACTGCCTGACTAGGCCGGTGCCACTGCTGCTGAAATAATCATGAAAGAACGGGGATTACACAGTTTGATGGAAAAAATAAAACGAACTTAGCAAGCTACTTAAAATACAACGAATCAATATTGTTTGTTTGCTGAATATTTCCAGAAGTGATGTCGCCGAATAAATTCAGGCTCCTTATATTGGACTGTGACAGAAAAATGATGTCCCAAAATTACACTTAGATTGTCACCCGAACAGGACGCGAACGGTCAAAGATTGGTCCCACGAATAAAACATTCTGTCAAAAAGAGAATATACTACCGTTATAAATCACTCCGATATTGGTATGTTTTGTTCTAAAAGTCTTTAAATTATTTAAAAATGTAGGTAATAAACTTTGTCCTTGAGTTCATTGCAGTACTGACCAATCACTGCATACTAATTTTTACTACAATTACGAATACTTTTTACCTGGATATTTCCTTATTCTCTCAACGAAGGGGTTGAAAAAGATATTAAAAAGATAAGTTACTACTATTATCAACCTTATTTCATGCATTAAACACTATTAATTTAAAAAATTGAAAAATAATGGTTAAATTAACTATTCATAAACAACAAAATTAAAAAAAAAACTAATGACTGACTAATTGTATATATTAATTGTCATTTATATATATATAATATATATATATATAATGTGTCAGTTGCAGATGTCACTGACACTGACTACGAAAGTTGGCCAAGAGTCTTAATTCCTTGATTGGCAATCTGTTTTAATTACAGCTGGCCTGACGCTCGAAATTTACATTGATCGTTAACAAAACACAACTTTCACTGATGTGTATTCCTCTTACTTTTAGTTAGAGCATATTGGTATATTATATATTTATAAATATATTAAACAAAAATAGAAAAATAATGTTTTTAGTCTTATATTTTCACAGGATTTAATAATTGTGTTAAAATAAATACTAAGATTATTCTCATTTGAAGATATCAAAACTAAAACTTTCAGGTATATTTTGAATACAATATAATCCTATTGCTCATGTTTTTTTGTATAATTTAAGGAAAATTTCCGCATAACTTCACCATATATTCCAATGTTAGATCACATTGGGTTATCGTATCGTGATCGTAGGGAGGCGCCACCTGAAGGAAAAATAAAGACATCACTCGCGACATTACTTAAAATTAAACTTAGATCACGCGAGCGTTCTTTAAATTCTATATTTAAATAAACACGTATGTATTTACCTAAGTAAATGAACCTAATAACAAAATGTATGTAGGGTTAGAATGACGTCACCTCGTGAAATCGCTTTCCGTGAGACAATCTTGAGAAGAACTTATTGTCATAATGACATTTAATTTTCACAGTATGTCATATGCAGTAGGATATTTCTAATTTTGACGTTTTAGTTCCTCGCAAGCAAACTCTTCCATAGTAGCATCTTGATAGTACCAAAATAGCATATTTTATTAAAAGTACCATTGCATTTTTATAATATATTTTATATTGATTTCCCTTAGCACACTGTGAAAAACACAGATTATTTCCCTTATTTTGTCCTCGTTTAGTACAAGACGTGTGTTTTAAAACTTTGAGTTGATACGAGTAGTGACTTATTCTAAGTTAGTACAACGATTATGCAAGTTGACATGCAATAAGTATAACGTATTATAATAAATACATGTTTTATGAATATGCAGATTGATTTAAGGGCCGGCCTGAAAGGTAGTATAAGTACAGGTTTTAGAACCGATATATTACACAGTGCTCTTCCGTGTGTACTCTATTATATGTGTTTACGTCTCAGATGTTTTTTATTTTGGATCAATTTGGGGGGAAACTGAATTGAAAATAATAAAATATAATGTTAAATATTACCTTTATAAACATTAAACCTTTGCTGCTTGTGTTAGTTTTTATATTTTAGCAGTTGGCTGCACAACAATAAAATAAAGATTAATATTTTTCGTTTAAAACACAAATATTGTTCTAGTAGTACTGCAGTATTATTCCGCTTTTTTCACTTAAGACAAGCGAAGGAATTCGTTCATCACTTACAGAACGACAGTGTATTCAAAAAAGGTATACTACAAGGAGGGGTAGTGGGCACTATTCTCAGTAATTTCATGTGGAAAAAGGGTGTTGGAAAATAATACTGCTTCCCCTCCCCTTACTGAAGATAAAAGGAACTGTGATTTACGGTCAATTAGTTTGTCTTCAAATGCCTAACAAGGAAATATTTCAATTAAGCGTAAACAAATAACTCTATTTTTTTATGTAGTTGGAAGGAAGAAAGTTTGATATTGTGACAAACGGGCCCTAAAAATCTTCCTTCGTCTGAACATTTGAAAGAATTCTCCCTCCGAGAAGAGATGGTATGGAGTAGGGAGTGGTCTGAGTGGACAGTGGGCAGCAGAACAGATCCACCGACAACGTTCACGTGACGAGACGGAAAGTAACGACGACACCCGGGAGGAGGCACGGCGGGACACCAACGGCCCTGGATTGGATAGCGATGCCGGTCAGCTGAGAGTGACTTTATATTAATGTGTTCGAAAGTTTGTAAAGCTATGTTCTGGTTAGTGAAGTTATTAGAGAGGGCATCGTACAACTCCACTAATGATTAAGTGAAAAGTAAACATTTATATATTCTTTTATTTAGTATCCCTTGCTACCACCCTCCCCCACCCGCGAAATCATTCTACTGAGGGGTGCGTGACATCAAAAGTAGCGTCACTAAGAAAAATTACCAATATATGGTAAATTGTACTGTACCTCGAACAATTCAATTTACCATCTAACCCGTAGGGTTTGTCCCAAGGACTACATTGAGCAAACCTTTTGCGGGTAAGAAAGACCGGTCACCATTTTTCTATAAATTACAAAGACGAAAAAACCAATAGCTCTACACGCTATTCACCTTAACAAGAGCTTTGAGGATTGTTATAAACTCAAAGCTATAAACAAAATTAGACCTTGTAAAATGATTTCAAATGATTTGAATTTACGGAATAGTGAAATGGCACAACAACTTTTATTAAAATCTAAACAACCATATGAACGTAGCATTCGCTAACTTATTGTTTTCCACTTTAATCCTTAGATTCTGATCTGCAAATGTACGTAAATTAAAAATTTATATTATATTATGCTATTATTTTTTTAAAGTAACAACTAATCAAAATGTGTTTAACTGTCAAAGTTTAAATTCATTTTGAAAGGTAATTATCAGGTGTTTCTTCTTCCGTTAATTTATTTTATTCAGTGTATGTTGATAAAGTGTACGTGATAAAGTTGTAATTACAAGGAAATATTGTACAGCAAATAACTGGAGTTCTTTAAAACTGTTCTAAAGGAATATCTAAGCCACTAGGCAACACACTTCAAGACGTTAAGAATTAAAAAAACCTACTGGTAACGAACAATCTTCACTTTCATCATCACACACTTCACTCCATAGTTAAACAATGAAGAGTTCATCTGAGATTGTATATATATATATATATATATATATATATATATATATATATATATATATATATATATATATGAAAGACCTATATCTCTCCGTGCAATAGAACACAATCGAAATAAAATTATAAAATTGCTTCGGCCTAAAAGGAATTTAACATTAGGAGGAAATTTAAATATAAATAACAATATAATAAATTTAAGAAAATTTAAAAACTCACATAAATTAATTTTTAAATTAAGGCAACCAGATGCGTTGCACCTAAGATGATTCTGTTTTCCTTCTTATATACATTTTTAGTTCTATGTAAACATTTACAAATACTCGAAATACAGCTGATTGGAATCTTGTTGTATACGGTATTTATTTATTAAAAATTCTTTTTTGGTTATGTTTTTAATTCTTGATTTGAGTTCTGTTTCTATTTTTTATTAATTCAGTGTGATTTCGATGAAGGGTTCTGGAAACTCGAAAATTAAAACATGAACACTGGATTTTCTTTTTTGTTTATGCTTTAAACTATTTAAAGCGTATTGAAACCAAATGGTATTACAAGAGATATATACATATAAACTATACATTTTTGAGTTAAAAGTTTTTGATCAAATGTAACTAAGGGGAATCAAACCAACCCTCACGTCTTAACGTTAGACCGAGATCATATTCCACTATAAGACGCCTGTATAAAGTTTTAAAGATACTATCATATAACCCAAATGGTTATACTAAAATGTTGTCAGTAAGAACACAATATAAAGTTGGCGCAGTGTAATAGATTATCATCTTATCATATCACTTTCTTCATTTAATTTACAAAGCCCATTCTTCTATAGCCTATTATAACTGGCTACTTTGATGAAGAATTAATTGGATTATATCAAAGTTCATTAAGATAATTAAGTAAAGACTCGAGGGTTGATAGCTTGTAATATTCTCCTCACTTACACTTTTAAGTTAAAATAACACGTTTTGATTTTACACATTGAAAAATTGAAGTTATTTGCTTTACAGTTATTTTACAGCTCTATGAGAAAGTTTCATTAATGTTTCAATTAAGACTGAAAAAACTCTTATTACATTATTGACACTTTTTATTAAAAAAATTCCAATTAAAAGAGTCAAATTGTGTAACAAAGTTCTCTACTATAAATTTAGGATATCTATAGAAAAGTTCGTCCTATGGTTTTTATTTGAGCATAAATTGTATTTCTGTACATCTAAGATTTTTTTCTATGATTGTTGTTTGTCCATCCTTCGGGTTTGGGTGAGTGTCATGGAAGCTTCTCACCCAAGGAGCTAGCAAATACATCTTATGTAAGTATGGGGTTTGTAAGATTTTCTTTACGTCTATGCACAAAATACATTGAGAATGAAGTAGATTATTTTGCATGTACGTTTAGCGACGCCTGTTAATAGAGACGTGGCATACTCCAACCTAAATTCAGTATATCTTAATCATAAAATAATGATAAAATTTAGTAATCTATTGAAGGGCCCTCCAGGAAATTGGGGTTGTTTGGACATTGGCACAATTACCGTCCTTGAAGAGATATATATATATAGTTTACATAATTAATTAAAGAAACAAGCATTTACTGCTTTTTTTTCCAACTTTAGGCAAATATAATTCTAAGGCACTGATGAAATTCCAAATAAATTTCAAATCTATATCCTGACAAGAGAATGTAATTTTCTAGTACAAGTGTTAACATTCTTTAAACAAACCTACGGGAACTCCCTTATTATAAGAACATGGAATGGAACTAATTGAAATTGTCTAAACAGTTTGGTGTATACAATTAAAATTCAAGTTTACAATTAAGGTTTTAAAATTTAAACTTCTAGTTGATAGCTTTGAAGTTGCAGATTCCAGTAAGCTAATACATGGATTTTATTTTTAGTTTTCTTGATAGGTGGTGGGATAGTACGGAATCCGTCATTAAAGAAACCTCCCCCTTGCGGTAGGACAATAAGTCTTACAGATGATAAAGTTGTGCGAATTAAAATATTGAGTTAGGTACTTTATATTTTAGTAAGGAAATGCGAGCAAGAGACTAATTTCCACTAAATAACTTTAACACTCCCTCTATAATAATATGTAACTCTATTGAATTAGATCAAGATACAATTGAAATAACAAGGATGGCCTTGAAGTAAGTTGAAGCGGGGCTTGTCGGAAGAGTTTTTTAAAGTAAAGTTAAATGAATTTGTATTCATAATATTCATATTTCACATATATCAATGCTGCAAATGAAACACGAGTAGAGTAATAGGATACTGTAAGAAATATTTCATTAAATAATTGCAATGTCTTTCCTTCAACTTTCCCTGTTTTGTCTGATAATCCAACGTTCACAGAGTTAGGAGTGAATCTACCGATTAATTTTTGGATCCACTTGCAAATAAATTATTAGTTCAATAAATAGCCCATACAATAATGTCACCGTCCGAATAAAAACCCTCCAAAATTGATTTCTATTCATAGTTTTAAAGAATTTTTATTTAATATAATTCTCCTCTCCTAATCCCTAAGCCTCTGGGTCTTACGATTTACGTATAACAATCAAGTATCCGATAAAAAGTTTGTATTTAAAACATTTTTTCCTAATTTATTGCTTTATCAAACTAGGAGAAGGCGCAATAACATTTAAGCAACAACATTTAAAATACATTTATCAATATAAAATAATATGTACTTAAATTATGTGTTATTTAGAGGTGCAAGCAAGTGAAAAAAATTAATAGCTTTTATATAGTTTTATATCCTATAGCGGGATGATCAATATGCATATCACACTGTACCAATTTTTTTCTTTTAACCCTTTACTTATTATATTTTATGTTCGTAAGTTTAAATCAAAATTAAATCCTTAAACTATAAATTATTTCTGTCTCAACTCATTTATTGTTTTTGTTTAACAAGGGAATTAATCAGTATAATAACAATATCTCAGGATATCACTTACATAAATATAACACACCATCAATTACAGACCGTGTAAACAGTACACCACCAACCGCTCCATCCGGTATTAACCTAGATCAATACCAGTTTTGTGTTTGCTGAAGCTTGGATCTTGTAATAAATACACAACAGGTTAATAAATACACAAAGATTGTGATTAATTCGATCCAATCTAACCTCAGTACGAACCAATTTTCTAGAATGCAGTGCAGAACATTATGGGATAACGCGATCATCATATCATTGTTATTATTCGTAAAGATTTCTCGCAATTTGGACAAGAACATACATGTAAGCTAGCCGTAAACTAACTTCTTCAGCTGAGCAACAGATTTTTTGTCGTGTTCTAAAGTGTCAGCTAGATGTGAGTAAAAATTTGACGAGTAACCTCCCGCATTATATTAGCCATTAATCTGTAACTAGTCAAATGGTCCTTTATTGTCCGTGTAGCCATTTGTTAGCAGTAGCAGGAGCTCTCTTGAAAATTCATTAAAAGATTCCCCTTCTGGTTCTTAAAGATCGGATCATTAAAGAGAAACCATTCATATATTTGTTGGATTTCTATAGAGTAAAGTGCTTGCCTTCACTCGAGTCTGGAGCAGACCTTCTAACAACCTTACTTTGGAAGAGTGTGTTGGTAAGTTCTCTATGGGGATATTGTTGGACTCTAGACGCTGCAATAAGAGAATGGTAAACTGTAACTAAACTCAACAATCACATTGAATCAAACCTTTCCACTACAGCTACAATATTTGTTGCTCCACTGTGCTCAGAGATCTGTCTAAAACATCATAATGCACGCAACTGTTCAGTTGATAGTACAGTGAGAATACCTCCTCAACCAGATCACTATATTTTGTAGCGTAGGTGTATGTTAATTCCAAACGATATAATGAGTTTTCAATTTCAGCTTTGTCTTCGCCGAATAGTTTAATCTCTTAACACGAAATAGATATCAGATTCCAATAGTCATGTCTGTGATAGCGTCAGGCTATAGACGCTGCATTGAGGGGAAGGAGTACTGAAGCTAAACTCTACATTCACATTTGATTAGAGTTTTTAATTATTGAATCTTGCATGCAATTAGTTTTTGATATGTTTTTTAACAATTTTTGTTGAAATTAAAGATAAATAGGACCTGTAATTATATATTTTTTGGATTGTAAGTGAAAATTTTTATTGCTACTGTTGATTTTAAATATATTTATTGGGCTATTTCATTATTATTTACTGTTAATGCCATGACCTGCACGTTAATTTAAAACCCATTAATTTAGTAGACTTGTTTATGATACAAAAACAAAATAAAAAAATAATTGTGTATCCTAATAATAAATAAGTCCCCTAAAGTACTGTATAAAGGTTAAGTAATTTGAGAAAGATCTCTAGATTGCCAAACTCCAGCTATGGTATTTTTTTTAGGAAGGTAATTTATAACTGTAACAAATATTTATGTGATGGTTAATATACAACCAATTTCATTAGTGCAATAAAACATTCTTTTATTTATCTTATTGGTATCCTAATGCAACGTGAAAATTGCAAAATGTATACATTTCAAACCTGAATATTGCAATATTATGTATCATTTAACATACGCGTTAGTAAAACATAGAACAATATGAATCGACCTATAGATCTGAAACTATACCAGTAACCTCAGTGACTTCGGTTTACTCTTCAAGTGGAGTGGCGATCTCTTACTTCTGTTATAAATGTATTAGATGAAACTGTATTCTTCATCCAAATATTCCAGGCGTGATAAATTAAAGTAATAAAAGTGTGACCCACGTTTTACAAATCGAAAATGGCACACCGTTTTATTGGAATATCTCGTTTCTAAATAAATTTATAGCAACAAAAATATTTTAAACCTTCAAGTTTAACATGAAATATTTTTTAAATAAGATTTAATGTTGAAACAAGCGGAGCCTAGCCTGTTACACACCCACTACTAGATTTAATTGCCATAATTAATGGAAATAACATAAAGTTCCATAAAGTACCAACTAATTAAACGGCAAATTAGACTGAATTGACAAGATTGGATTAAATTTAATCCAAGTAGGTAGAGTTGTTCAAAAAGTTTGAGTTGAGAAGATCATTTGAGAGAAAATCTTCGTGAAATATATATAAATTACTTTAATAAATTTATCACTTTCAAAGTGTGACGTGAATCTTTATTGGCTTCTTTCCCCTCATAAGCTTATATGCTAATTCCAAAATCACCTTCACAGCTATAGAACTAATTTTTCGCATTTTATCATATGTACACACAAGGTTAATGCAATTAGTTCAACTTAGTTCTTTAATTATTATTGTGCTATTTTCCCCGCCCTTGACACATTTTAAAACTAATAATATGAGCATTATTTAATAAATCCTTTTAAAACTTATAAATTCATATCAATAACAATTGTACATTAGACGCAAAACGTTTTAAATAGCTTTATACCACTTAGTTTCGAAAGTTTAAAATATTTAAAAATACTTTTCATTTAGCGTCGGTAAACTACAAGGTAGGATCTTTTTTTTGTTGTTTTTTCTATTATTTTATAAAAGAAAGTCACAATTCTCCAATAATTTCTATATTTTAACAGGAGCTTTTTAGACATCGAAGATGCCATCATCATCAGGTGTGAATCAACAATTTAAAACAATTATCACAGCAGTAAAACTTAATACAAAATTTATATGGTTAAAAGTAAAATAAAATAATTATTAGTATATGTATAAAAGTTTTTGGTCAAAAACATTTAGTTATATTTTTAAAGGAATGGTGAATTTTGAATCGGTCGAAAATCATTGTTTAATCTTTTATCTTTATGTTTTATTATGTATAATGTTTCACATAAGTCGAGTTCTTCTTGTTGATGGACTTGTTTTAATAATGTAAAGTTTTTAAAAGTGTGGTTTCTTTCAAATGCATGTTTATCAATAGCTCATTTTTCAGTTTGCCTGTATTTATAATATCTTTCGTGTCCCTTGAACCTTTTTTTAATGGTTATTTTTTATACAAGGTAGGAGTAAACACAACACTTTTAGAGTAAAATGCTTCGCTGAGCTACATTCAAAGTTTTAAGTCTATTATTCATTTTATTAAGCCATGTAAGTTACTATGTCACACGTTAAATGCCTTATGGCCGTACTTAGTTTGTTTACAAATTACTACATAATACTACTTTTACTATAATACCATCGTAAAATTCTCAAACACTCTGTCAAATACGATGGAATGACATAAAATTTTAAATTCGATTTTTTCCTATATAGAAATAAAGAAAGAGTCATGCACAACTTCAAGTCTATAGGTCAGTACTCGAGATATCGAGTGGAAAAGAAGTACAGAAATGTTTTTGGCACCTCCAATGATGGGCTTTGCTACGGCACTGCCAATATTATTAAATATATGTTTCGTATGATAGTACATCTCAATAAAGACGAATTTCATTTAATGTGAACATGATTTACTCAGGGTTTTACGCTAGAGCTGTTTGAATTTTCAATGTAGTAACATAAGCAGTTATATACTTCAGCTAGATATTTGCTCTTTTACACTTCGCTGCTCACATAATTCTGATACCCAAATAAGCATTATGGATACTGACTACGTAGAGATTTCATATAATGCTCAGGTTGAAACCCTGTAGAGATGAAATGCTGCTACGTACAAGTCCCTCATATGCGGTTAAACTCCCACGGACATTACAATGTATATTGTGAAAACCATTAGCTTTATATAATTTAAAAATGAAAATTATATGAATGTATCAGAGTCTACTTAATATGATCTGATATTTTTACTAATACGAGTGTGTATATGGTCAGTTATAGTTCTTAAGTTTTGATATTTAATACTACACGTAATATTACTTAAAATGCATCGGATTCTTTTATACAAGGACTCCTCGGTTCCATTGGTTTTTAATACACAAATTAAGTTAAAATAATGATCACATAAAAGAATTAAAGATAGAGATTCAAAATCTTTTTGAAACAATGTATTTTGGTTAATAGGTTTAAGTGACCGTCGTACAAGAAAGCCATGTTTGGTAAATGTCTGAAACATAAACCAAACAGATCATAACATCTATAACATTTTTAATTTCTACCTTAAGTTTTTTTTTTTTTGAAGTATAATAATCGCACTTTTTTATATAATTTCAGTAAATAGGTTCATATAACATAATTTTGCTAAATATGTTCATTGTGAAGTGAAATAAATTTTATTGATAAAATTATATGTTGCATTTAATTGAAGCTAGCGACATTTAAAGAGTAAAATTTGATACTCTATTAGTTTAGTTTTAAACGTCCACTTGGTGTCCGTGATACGATATTCTCATCAGCTTAATTGTTAAGCTAATAATGTGATAACTCTGAAAAATTGGTAGCATTTATCTTTAATATGCCGACCATAACCATAACCGTAAACCTTGACCGAGATATAGAGATTAATGCCACCATACAACCACGCAAATCATCTCTTTTTTACTGTACAATGTAACCAGGACAAGATCAAACCCGATGTTTATGTTTTGCTTTATGTTATATCTTGATTTTTAGTTAGATAAAGATAAACAAATATTAACTATAGTGAATTTTAAGGTATAATTTCTTCATGTATTATTAATAAATTTAATTTACGACGCATTTACATACAAATCATGAGTATATACATAACTGATCATCCAATAATCTTGTAGAGATTCCTTCGAGGCAGGGTAGACGTAATATGAACATGGGACATGAATGCTTAGTTTACCATATAATAAACAAACGTATGTGTAATAAGATTTAGTTTTTTGAAGCAAAAAGAAGAACATGTTTAAATTTTGGTATGATTTTGTTTCATGATATCTGAAATAAAAAGACAAATTAATAATACTGATCGTATAATTATTATAATGTTGTTGAACTCGTGAATATGACATCTATAGAATATAAAGAATATAGAATAAGAGCATATCAAGAAGTTTCCCGGTTATTGGTAAATGATGTATTACATAACTAAGAGAACAAAGGCCGCTATAAAAATACTATATAAAACAGAAATACCTATTATCGTGATGTTAAGAAGCAACGGAATCGTTTTACAGCATTTATAAGGCGTTTAACGTAAATTAAAAACGTGTTCCTTCTCAATCAACAGGTCACATATACTATACACTCGAAATGTAATATATGCCATGAATAATATTGCGCACTGTTCCATTGTACAGAATTTGTTTTTTTTTTTAAATTTACCTATAGTTTGAATTTAAATAGTCAAAGTAACTTTGCATAACTCAGTATTATTTAATCCGTTGCTGTGATCCAATAACAGAAAGGATGGAGATTGCATACAGAAACGTTAAAAACAGCTAAAATAATTTAAAAATAGTCTCTTGAAGATATCTGACTCGATGTGTATAGAGCGTAAGGGCAGTTAAACTTTAATATTTTGCTCTATTAGAAGTCTTTATACGGTGAGATGTGTAGAGGTCTCAAGATTAACATGCGTCTTAATTATTTATATACTGAAGGCATTATTGTCTTCCAAGATAAACCTTGTTAAGCTTGTTGGTTTGATCGGAAATGATGCCTCTGCTAACATGACTTTGGATACCCTTTGATAACAGCCAGGGCTTAACGTATTCATCCTTCTTGTTATTTGTTCTTGGAAACGTGTATTAATATCGCACTAATGCTGATTTATAGTACTGGTAGTTCATGGTTCGTTATACTACTGTGCCTAATCCCATACCAACAACCACAATACCATCAGTTTTATTATCTTCAAGACGAAAGCATATTAGAACACAATCGTCACACTACCTCACATCTAGAAACTTCCAGTACAATAAAACAAGATCTACGTCCAACTTGAAAATACGTACTCGTTCATGATGCTGACTAGGAGAATTAGACTCGAAACTTAAGTTACACAGCAGTGGTGAGACCCGGAAGCTCAGTGTCAGATTGTACAGTACATTACAGACCTAACTGCTGGTCCTTGTGAGATCGATGTAGTTGTGTTGATGAGGAATAAATAATGTGGCAACTAAGACTGAGTCTAATTAGTGACGTTTTGTTACCATAAATTATTCAAAATAGTACAACAAGCTGTAATACTGACTTTTCTACAGTATAGATATGACAGAGCTATACTTAACCACAATATCATAAACCAAGTACAGTAGAAAAAGCATGAAACTGGGTATTTACTCCATATGAAGAATTGTAGTAAAATTATGTTGTAAATGGTATATTTGAAAAAATTAACTTGATTGATACACGTTAAAAATAGAGTAATATTAATAGTTTTAACTTAAATTAAAGAACAATTGCAGGAAATAACAAGTTCTATTGGTTCTTTAATGTTTTTTAAAAACATAAACACATATTCGACATGTTTTTTCATATTTTTTTGTTTTTAAAAATAATCTGTAATATTTTGTTTATTATTTTAAGAAATCCACTAAAACTACTGCAGTTATTTGAATTGTCTTTTATTTTTAGGGTGAAATCTGTTACATTCATTTTAATTTATAACCTCCCATTATTAAATATTTAACATCTCTTGTGGGGAACGACGAGGAAAAAACGTAATCTATATCGACCAAAGACAGAATTAATACAACCAGCAACAAGGTTAACACGCCGCACCGTTACAATAAATAGGTTGAGAAGTTCAAGTGATTCAAGATGTCTGCGATTGTTATAAAAATGTAACGATTATTTCAGACTGAAAAGAACAGTTAATTAAATAGCTGTGTATAGTACCACTGAGGGAATTTATAACTTGTATACTACAAAGATTTAAAATGGAAAAGAGTTTTATAAATAAGTGGAGAGCGTTATTGCTTTGGTTAATATTGATTTCGAATATATGTATGCTACAGATCGGTAGAGAAAGGTTTGTGATTTCGAAACATAAATGTTAACTTCTGTGAAAATTGTTTGGACATTGATAGCGTATACGGATACAGATTAAAAATTTGGAAACAGTAAACGTACATAAAATTTTTTATTCTATTTATAAATTAAAGACAGAAATATATTATCTAGCAATTTTTGAATGAAACACGCCTTTATTGCCAGATATACAAGAAACAAAAACAAAATACAAGCATAGCATTCAAACCTAAAATTATAACTATTAAAACTCTATTAAACAAATTTTAAGAGGAAAATGTACGCCCTTTGTAACAGAGGTGCCTGCACTTTAGGACCTATAACAGATTACGAAGAACCTTGGATTTCCAGGACAAAACCCTTTTTCCTCTTTAGTTTTTACTTACTAAGGAAACCAAAATGAGGTTCAATATTTTTTTGTCTAACGATGTATCCAGCATTAGATTGACGGGATTTTATCCTTAAAAAGAACCACACACCGTTTACCCTTTGATTGTTTTGGTATTGTTGAATGAAGTTGTATTAAAAATAGCACACTAAGAACAATTGATCAGTACACTAAAATAATAGAACAGGAGATAGGAAGTGAGATAATATTATTTACAGAAGATTACAAACATATTAGTTCTCATTCAACACGTGACATAATTTATGCATGTCGAAATGCAATCGATGCGTCGTATACTATTGAGCCCTGTCAAAGTGTAGTTGATTTATAATATTTTGCTTTATTGGAAGTATTTATACAGTAAGATGTGCATTGATCTCAAGAATAACATGCGGCTTTATTATTTATACTATGCAGGCATTTTTGTCTTCCAAGATAAACCTTATTAAGCTTGTTGTTTGATCGGAAACGATGCCTCTGCTAACATGGCTTTGGATACCCTTTGATAACAGCCAGGGATTAACGTATTCATCCTTCTTGTTATTTGTTCTTGGAAACGTGTATTAATATCGCACTAATGCTGATTTATAGTACTGGTAGTTCATGGTTCGTTATAACTACTGTGCCTAATCCCTTACCAACAACCACAATAGCAAAAGTTTTTTTTATCTTCAAGACGAAATCATATTACAACACAATCGTCACACTACCTCACATCTAGGAACTTCCAGTACAACAAAACAAGATCTACGTCCAACTTGCAAATACGTACTCGTTCATGATGCTGACTAGGAGAATTAGACTCGAAACTTAAGTTACACAGCTGTGGTGAGACCCGGAAGCTCAGTTTCAGATTGTACAGTACGTTATATACCTAACCGCTGGTCCTTGTGAAAACGATGTAGTAGTGTTGATGAGGAATAAATAATGTGGCAACTGAGACAGAGTGACGTTTTGTTACCATACATTATTCAAATAGTACAACCAGCTGTAATACTGACTTTTCTACAGTATAGATATGACAGAGCTATACTAACCACAATACCATAAACCAAGTACAGTAGAAAAAGCATGAAACTGGATATTTACTCCTTATGAAGAATTGTAGTAAAATTATGTTGTAAATAGTATATTTGATAAAATTAACTTGATTGATACACGTTAAAAAATAGAGTAATATTAAATAGTTTTACTTAAATTAAAGAAATTGCAGAAAAAACAAGTTGTATTGGTTCTTTAAAGTTTTAAAAAAAAAAAACACATAGTTGACATTTCTTCATATTTTTTGTTTTTTAAAATAATCTGTAATAATTTTTTATTTTTTTAAGAAATCCACTAAAACTAGTGCGGTTATTTCAATTGTCTTTTCTTTTTAGGTTGAAATCTGGTACATTCATGTTCATTTATAATCTCCCATTATAAAATATTTAACATATCTTGTGGGGAACGACGAGGAAAAAACGTAATCTATATCGACCAAAGACAGAATTAATACAACCAGAAACAAGGTTAACACGCCGCACCGTTACAATAAATAGGTTGAGAAGTTCAAGTGATTTAAGATGTCTGCGATTGTTAAAAAATGTAATGATTATTTCATACTGAAAAGAAAAGTTAATTAAATAGCTGTGTATAGTACCACTGAGAGAAGTTATAACTTGTATACTATACAGATTTAAAATGGAAAAGAGTTTTATACATAAGTGGAGAGCGTTTATTACTGTGGTTAATATTGATTTCGATGGTATGTATGCTAGAGATCGGTAGAGAAAAGATTTGTGATTTCGAAACATAAATGTTAACTTCTGTGAAAGTTTTTTGGACATTGATAGCGTATACGGATACAGATTAAAAAATTTTTAAACAGAAAACGTACATACATTTTTTATACTATTTCCAAATTAAAGACAGAAACATATTATCAAGCAATTTTTGAATGAAACGCGCCCTTTATTGCCAGATATACACGAAACAAAAACAAAATACAAGCATAGCATTCAACCTAAAATTATAACTATTAAAACTCTATTAAACAAATTTTAAGAGGAAAATGTACGCCCTTTGTAACAGAGGTGCCTGCACTTTAGGACCTATAACAGATTACGAAGAACCTTGGATTTCCAGGACAAACCCTTTTTTCCTCTTTAGTTTTTACTTACTAAGGAAACCAAAATGAGGTTCAATATTTTTTTGTCTAACGATGTATCCAGCATTAGATTGACGGGATTTTATCCTTAAAAAGAACCACACACACACCGTTTTACCCTTTGATTGTTTTGGTATTGTTGAATGAAGTTGTATTAAAAATAGCACACTAAGAACAATTGATCAGTACACTAAAATAATAGAACAGGAGATTGGAAGTGAGATAATATTATTTACAGAAGATTACAAACATGTTAGTTCTCATTCAACACGTGACATAATTTATGCATGTCGAAATGCAATCGATGCGTTCGTATATACTATTGAGCCCTGTCAAAGTGTAGTTGATTTATAATATTTTGCTTTATTGGAAGTATTGATACAGTAAGATGTGCATTGATCTCAAGAATAACATGCGGCTTTATTATTTATACTATGCAGGCATTTTTGTCTTCCAAGATAAACCTTATTAAGCTTGTTGGTTTGATCGGAAACGATGCCTCTGCTAACATGGCTTTGGATACCCTTTCATAACTGGCATGGCTTGATGTATCCATGCCCATAAGCAAGAAGAACTTGACGCTTATGAAACATTAATATATAACAAAACATAAAGATAAAATATTGAACAATGATTTTGGACCAATTCAAAATTCACCCTTCCTTTAAAATATAACAACATTCTTTTTGACCCAAAACTTTTTTATACATATATTAATATTTATTTTATTTTATTTTACTTTAAATTAAACAAATCGTTTTATTAAGCATTAATCAGCTGATAATTAGTTTGAATGTTACATATTTATATTATTCAAATTGTTGTTTCACACCTGACGATGGCAACTTTGATGCTGAAAGGCCTCGTGTATGAAAATAAATTTAATTGAGAATAGTGACTTTTGGTTCATAAATTATTATAAAGTACTACTTAATTAGACTTCAAAGTTAATGTTTTCTAGTAACTCTTTTGATTATTGATTTATTCACGGTACTAACTATGTAGTTTTGTTGCGTTGCTAAGGGCTCTTTCCATCAAGGGAACGAGAAGTTGCCAGGAGGACTCTAAGATTGGAATTTCCTACTGCGGCCATCGATAGGATTCTTATAAATGGCGATTATATTTATAATACAACTAGGAGTGAGAATCGTATGGGTGGAAACCGATACTTGTGCCCTGATGAACTTCCTACCGATTTTCTCATTCATGAACAGTCCGTATCCGTTGAAGAAAAATTCCTTTGTGCACGACGGCGACTGTATTTTATCTCTGTCCCAATGTTTTGGAGGGTTTGATGGCCGAGGATTTTGAAAAACACTGGGTTTCTCTTCACTGGACAAACAGTTACAGTTGCTTTTTGGCGTTCTTATGAACAGCTGTACCTGTTTGATCCTCATCCGGTGAATGAGGAGAGAATTTATGATCTGGCTAACGAGAACAATAACCTGGCGCGGCTCTTCCAGTGCGAGAGTTATCCTGCACTCGCCTCATTATTGTTGTCTAACGCTGCTCTTGACGGAGCGATTAGACAGTTCACTATAACTCGGATGAGTTTTTACCAACCACAGGCATGCATCGAAATTGAACATATCCAATCTGATTCTCCGACTTTTGACATCCTACCAAGAATATGCAATACCCAACCCAGAGAAAACACACTTACACTTATGATGATCCCAAATTTAAAAAGAGCCCTAGAGTGATTCTTTCTCCATTTAAATGTATTAAATGTATTTAAATGTAAAGCATTTGCGAGGCATAAAAAGGTACGTTGTGGACGCCCTAAAAGTCTTACAACATCAAGACTCGAGCAAGTGAGAGACGCTAAAATAAGACACGTCCAACGGAACCCAAAAATCAGTATTTATTCAGCATAAATAAAATTAGAACTATGGTACAAGTTTTTCTTGTTACCAAGATAAATAAAATGCGTGCAAAAATGTGATCACAGTTTTTAAATGTATAGTGAATGTTAGTTAGTGCCTTTGTCTATTATATCTAACAATTATTGTTATTAACTCCACATTATAGTGTTATCTTTATAGTAGAAAAATGAATCGTGAACTAAAAACCATTTTTGAAAATTATTTTATTTCAGACACGTGTTTCGATTTTTAAACCATAATCAGTGTGAACAATAACCTCTAACTAAATATATAATTCTTCTTTCGTGTTTTAAATATTTTCCTTTCCTTTCGATATTCAAAATTTCCATGCTCTTTGAAATATTTTTTGTAGTTATGGTGAGTTTCTAAAAAAGTTCAGCGAAAGGTTTAAAAAACATATACAAGTTTTGAAAACAAATAACATGTGTACAATAAAATAAAATTACGCATGACAGCAAAACAATGAAACAAAGACACTTTCGCATTTATAATATTATTAGGATTATATATCCTAGGAATTGTATAATGGTGATTTTGTATTGACTTTTTTTCCTATACTAACAAAATTAGGTCACATAGGTTGGTGAAGAGGTATTTTGCGGTAATTTGGAAAATTTATTTTAGTTGTCATTTCACCAGTTCCCAAGTTTTCTTTTAACTTTTAAATACTGTAATTGGCAATATACGTGATTTATGAAATCCATTAGTTGTTTTTTGTTATTTCACCATACTTACGAAAACTATAATATCAATTCTTATAAAATTAACGTCCTTAGTGGAAATTAGTTTCTTGCTCGCATTTCCTTACAAAATTATAAAGTACCTAACTCAATATTTTAATTCGCACAACTTTATCATCTGTAAGACTTATTGTCCTACTATAAGGGGGGGGGGGTTTCTTTAATGACGGATTCTGTACTATCCCACCACCTATCAAGAAAACTAAAATAAAATCCATGTAATAGGTTTACTGGAATCTGCAAATCCAAAGCTATCAACTAGAAGTTTAAATTTTAAAACCTTAATTGTAAACTTGAATTTGAATTGTATACACCCCACTGTTTAGACAATTTTAATTAGTTCCATTTCCATTTTCTTATAATAAGGGAGTTTCGGTAGGTTTGTTTAAAGCATGTTAACTCTTGTACTAGAAAATTACATTTTCTTGTTGGGATATAGATTGAAATTTATTTGGAATTTCATCAGTGATCTTAGATCTATATTTGCCTAAAGTTGGACAAAAGCAGTACATGCTTCTTTCTTTAATTAATTATGTAAACTATTTTTACCTCTTCAAGGACGGTAAGCAAGAGTGCCAATGTTCAAACAATCCCAATTTCATGGAGGGCCCTTCAATAGATTACTTAATTTTATCATTATTTTATGATTAAGATGTACTGAATTTAGGTTGGAGTACGCCACGTCTCTATTAACAGGCGTCGCTAAACGTACATGCAAAATAATCTACTTCATTCTCAATGTATTTTGTGGATAGACGTCAAGAAAAACTCACAAACCCCATACTTACATAAGATGTATTTGCTAGCTCCTTGGGTAACAAGCTTCCATGACACTCACCCCAAACCCGATGGATGGACAAACACAATCATAGAAAAAATCTTAGATGCACAGAAATAAAATTTATGCTCAACTAAAAACCATAGACGAACTTTTCTCTATATATCCAAAATTTATAGTAGAAAACTTGGTTACACGATTTGACTCTTTTAATTGGAAATTTTTATATAAAAAGTATCAATAATGTAATAAGAGTTTTTTCAGTCTTAATTGAACATTCATGAAATCTTCTCAGCAAACTTTAAAATAACTGTAAAGCAAATAAACTCAAATTTTTCAATGTGTAAAATCAAAATGTGTTATTTTAACTTAAAATTGTAAGTGAGAGAAAATTACTAAAGCTATTAACCCCCGAGTCTTTACCTTATTATCTTAATTAACTTTCATATAATCCAATTTATTCTTCATCAAAGTAGCCAGTTATAATAGGCTATAGAAGAACGGCTTTGTAAATTAAATGAAGAAAGTGATAAGATGATAATCTATTACACTGCGCCTACTTTGTATTGTGTTCTTATTGACAACATTTTAGTATAACCATAAGGTTATATGATAGTATCTTAAACATTTTATACAGGCGTCTTATAGTGAAGATGATCTCGGTCTAACGTTAAGACGTGAGGGTTTGTTGACTTCCCCTTAGTTACATTTGACCGTGGTTTTAACTCAAAAATGAATAGGTTTTTATGTATATATCTCTTGTAATACCATTTGGTTTCAATACGCTTTAAATATTTTAAAGCATAAACAAAACAGAAAATCCAGTGTTCATGTTTTAATTTTCGAGTTTCCAGAACCCTTCATCGAAAACACACTGAATTAATAAAACATAGAAACAGAACTCAAATCAAGAATTAAAAACATAACCAAAAAAGAATTTTAATAAATAAATACCATATACAACAAGATTCCAATCAGCTGTATTTCGAATATTTGTAAATGTTTACATAGAACTAAAAATGTATATAAGAAGGAAAACAGAATCATCTTAGGTTCAACGCATCTAGTTGCTTTGATTTAAAAATTAATTGATGTGTGTTTTAAAATTTTCTTAAATTTATTAGATTGTTATTTAGATTTAAATTTCCTACTAATGTTTAAATTCCTTTTAGTCCGAAGCAAGTTTATAATTTATTTAGATTGTGTTCTATTGCACACGGGGAGATAATGGTCTTTCATATGTACCGTTATTATAGCACATATATTATATTAATTTGGAGCTAATACTTTATAAATCAAAACAACTTTTCGGAAATATTTGATTTATTCCGAATTAAAGTTCACCAAAATTTTAACATAGTTTACAAACTTTAGATTTGATTTTCTTTCAAAAACTTCTCACAATCGATCAAATCTAATTAAGAGTCTGATCAAAAAAAGAATTAAAATTACAAAAAAATGAAACTAAAAATGTATACTTCTCCCAAAAATGGTTTAAATTAACAAAGTAAAATGAAAAGTTCTCTTCTCAAAACATTAAAAAAATCAATATATCACAAATGCAATAAGAGGATGGTAAACTGTAGCTAAACTCAACAATCACATTGAATCAAACCTTTACACTACAGCTACAATATTTGTAGAAATTCTTTGTTGCTCCACTGTGCTCAGAGATCTGTCTAAAACATCATAATGGACGCAACTGTTCAGTTGATAGTACAGTGAGAATACCTCTTCAACCAGATTACACTATATTTAGGATTACACTATATGCATAGGATTTAGCTAAGGGTTAGCAAATAGTTATAGATTTAAATTTATGGGTAACCATGGTAATAACGAGAAAATATAACGATAAGTAAATTTTTCAACAATCTCAGTTTATTCATAATTAATTTTATCACGTGTCATTGTAAACACGTAGCCTAGTAAAATGATATATAGTCTCGAAAGTTTTGCACGAAACTTCAGTCAAGTCTGTTTCGTAATTGAAGGTATTGTATGATAAAAATGCTATCTTCTGGAGGACATGCACCCTTGGTGGTGATGACGCTTTTGTGAATCTTTTAAAAGGTTTGTCTTAATGAACTATAAATATCCCTGAAATTTAATTTTTGTATCTGGAATTATTAAAAATTATAATAAAATGTAGGTGAACTTATAATTCAACCTAAATTCGTAATGATTCGATTATTTATTTTTACGAATTTTGTACAGCTTGGATTATATTCATAATAGTGATTTGTATAATCTGTTTACACAAATATAAGGAGTATCTCAATTAGTTTCTCGGTGATTGGTGGATGATGGACTATACACGCCTAAGAGGACAAAGTCCGTTTTTTTATCTGTTTTAATTTATTTTATCGAGTAAAATCGTTTTATGCGATTTAATAAAATTATTAAATGTAAGTGTAACTTCTGCTTTAGATCTAACTAGCCAAAAATGGATTCGTTTATATTGAATAGTGAAGAGTAAGTGGCTTTAATTTATTTTTTCAACAGAATGTGCTTTGATATGGACAGTTCAGTTAAGAAAATGAGTGACACTTTTAGGCTAATTTTTAACCTCGCGTTATATCGCAATGGAAACACAAAGTGCGTTTTTCGCTGTGAATGGGTATATATGGGTAAAACTGTGTATTTTACCAGTAACCCCGCCACCTCAACACCATCTACGATGGAAAAACTTGAATAAAAATTGACTAAAGACAGAATGAATAGAATTGGGAACACGGATCTCATGCGGTTACAATAAATTGGATAAGAAGTTTAAGGCAGAAGTGCCTGAAGATTTCTCGGAATTCTATGAAAGATTAAAGATTACTTCTGACTAAAATGAAGTGTTTTAAAAGATTCTATAATGGCGTTTTGCGTTAGTTACAAACTTGTTAGTTCTTATTTATTACGTAAACATAATCTATGCACATCTAAATAAGACCGATGCGATGCATATTATTGCGCACTGTTGGATTTTACTTACAGTTTCAACGTATATTTATACGTCACTGTGATGCAATACCAGAAAGAAACGTGTACGTACGCATACGAAAACGTGAAATTAAGCTATCAAAATTGAAGAATCCTGGCTTGAAAATATTTGAAATAAAATAAAACTCGGTGTATATAGAAAGTAAAGGGCAGTTAAACTTTAATATTTTCCTCTACTAGAAGTATTTATACAGTAATATATCTAGCAGTCTTAAGAATTTCCCTAACAGTTAAATGGTCAGGTTCCAAACTTTCAGAGAACTTCTGAAAAAAGCACTACTCTGTGTTTTCCTTAATCTCTCTTTACAGATAGATTACTAGAGCCTATCGAACAGCTCCCGGAAAAAACACAAAGCTGAAAGTTCATTATTTTCATAGTAATGTATGTTAGCTGTATATATCTTCTATATGATAGTATTGTTTAACAACGAATGAAAACAACATAAAAAAATGAAATATAGTGCATATTATATAAATACATGCTTTCATAATTTTAGAATTCGTCCAGCTATATCAATAAAGCCTTATATAAACGTTTTCCTTCCATATAAACCTTTCTTTACAAGATGTTTAGTATCATAGAACAAATAGATGTTATTTTTTATATTTATATATGTTATATTGTACAATAATAACTGTATGAACTATTTTTATTAAAATAAATTGAGTTTGGCAAACAATTACTTACATATATGTATTTCATTGATGTTATGTGACAAAATTTTCATTAAATATAATTTACATTTTTCAATTTTCATAGTCTGTGAACTATTAATTATGTCTGTAAATAATTCGTTTGGCAAGAAATTTGAAGATAAACATTTTTGGAAATTTACTTCAATATTTTTTGATTGCAGAGATAAGATAACAATTGTGTTTTGTTAATTATTAGGATTTATTTCAAATTTATATTTAGCCTATATTATATTATATTTAGGACGAATTCAAATTCGTTATGTGCAAATTCTTCGTTCATTTTCTAATGATTTATCACATAAGAAGTTGCTATTTGAAGGTATTGAATGAAAAAACGCTATCTCTTATGAAGGGGATCCATCACCGGTGGTGATGACTATTTATGAACGTATTAAACAATTTATCTTGTATACATATAAAAAATATCATTGAAGTTCAATTTTTGTAGCTGTATTTATTTATGTATTAATAAATTAATGTAGGTGAACTTATAATTCAAACTAAATTAGTCATGATTTAATTATTTTTTGCTATAGATTTTTTTACAGCTTGCATTATATACATAATCGGCATTTGAATAATTTATTACAGGAGGAGAAGGAGTACTTCAATATTAGTTTCACAGTGATTGGTGGATGATGGACAAATGCCGCCATGAAAACACAATTTGTAACAGAAGTACTTACTCTCGTCATGCTCAGAAGTAACGACATTATCAATGGAGAGAGCTACGTGATAAAGCTCTGGAATAGCTGAATAATTTTAATTATCTAAACCTGTAATATTCATATTGAACTTTTTTTATCTAATTTAATTTATTATTTTCAAAAAACTATTTGTTAATATTATTAAATATAATTGTTACCTCTACTTTAGATCTGAATAGCCAATAATGAATTATGGCATACTTTCAAATTAAAAGTCAAGTGCCTCTATGGTCAACAGAATTTTCTTTAACATGGACAGTTAGGTGGAGAACATGAGTGAATTTTAGGCTGATCTTAAGCCCAAATGTTATATCGCGATGAAAATACGACCATTATGTGGATGGGTATTGTATATTTACACGCGGTTAAAATAAATATCTATGTGAACTCTGAGTAAAGTAACATTGACAGAAGTTGCAATGTATTCACTATACAGATTTAAAATGAGAAGAGTTTATAAATAAGTGAACAGTGTTATTACTGTGGATCATACTGACACCTAGGATCTGTATGCTACAGATCGGAACAGAAAAGCTTGTGATGTCGTAAGATAAGTGTTAACTTTTGTGAATAATGTTTATACATTGATAGTATATACGGATACAGAGTATTGATATGGGAACTGAAAACGAGTATAAATGTTTGTTTATATATTTTATAAATTAAAGACAAAACCATATTATCAAGGAATTTTTGAAAGAAACACGCCTTTACTGCCAGATATACACGAAACAAAAACAAAATACAAGCATAGCATGCAACCTAAAATATACTTTATTAAACAAATTTTAACAGGAAAATTTATGCTTGTTGTAACAGAAGTGCCTGGACTTTAGATTATATAACATATTACAAAGAAACTGGGATTTCCAAGACAATCTCTTTTTTCATCTTAAGCTTCTACTCCACTAAGGAAACTACCCATGTATCCAACCTTAGACATTGAGGAGATTGTACCTTTGCAAGGAACCATAGATCTTTTATAAGCACCTGTTTATATCGGTATTTTTCACTATATTTTCTACAAAAAAAGATTAAGAAAGTCTTTAAGCTGAATACGACGAGGTAGAGGGTTACAGAGATAGATGGATAGCAATACAGGTAAATTATATTTGCATTAAAACCCTTAACTGGGAATTAAAGGCTTCGCTAAGTTTCGGACTATATATTAGTTAGTTCACACCTTTATTGTTATAAAAAACTGTACCATTTTCCTGTCAAACCTGGGTAAATTGCGATTGTATTTTTAAGTTTATATCGGTTTTTCGGCTTCAGTTCATAAGGAAACAAGAGCACTTGTGTATTTTTAATGAAAGAGACTCCAGTCTGTAATATATTCCCCCGCTAAAAATACATTTCCTCCATCTAGGCGTACAATTATGTAAATAACTTAAATAACTTCGTTATTCAGTCTAGAACAATGAATGTTTTTAAGATGGTGGCCACCATCACTGAGACAAAATATATAACTCAACTAAATACGAACGTATAGCCAATCCTGTACATTTTTACATATACTAGTACTTAATATAAATAATTTATTGAATATACTTTCGATAATTAGTTACGTTTGAAGAGGGCTCACATTAAAATTATGGAAAAGAATAGTTTTATATGTATATATATATATATATATATATATATGAAATATTTAAATTCTTATAGTCTATTATTACCATTTGGGTAAAATTTTCAGTGCTCATATAAACAATTATAATGTACATTTCATAATATATCTAATTCATTTTTAAATCATTTTAAGGAAATCTAATTTGTATTATATAGGAAATAAAATATAGTTTTCTACCTACTGTTAATACAAACTCTGAATAAATAACACTTCATGAAGGAAGTTCCTAAATTCAAAGTGTAAAGTTTACAAAGACACTTTTAATTGAATAATAAACAATAAAGGCAAAATTCGTTTTACAGCAATTATATCATTTAAGACCCGTAACTTATATTAAGGACTAGCTGTTTATAAGACGATCCCTGAACATTTTTAGGGCTTAAAATCTAAAAGGCCAGGCCATATACGAGACGCATAACGAACTTAGCAATAAAAACGGCTTTATGTAGTGTTTAATAATTTTATAAATCAAACTTTTTTTTAATTTTTAATCAAAATGGAACAAAGACAATGCACTATTTTTATAAACAGGTTTTAATGTTATAAAAATTACTCGCCCCAGGCCCCCATGATAGTCGCTAAGAAATTCGGGGATAAGCGGTATTCGGGGAAAGTGTATTTCCGGTATTAACTTAAGGATCTGGGAGTTGAAAAAGAGACCTATTTTATTGAATTCTCAAGTTGTAACCAAAGTTTTGACTTTAAGTGCATTTTGTGGCTAAACCATTAGAGATACAAGAAAAAGTGACTGGACCAATCTTGTCGGAAATTTAGTTTTTGTGCTTTCATTCTGCCCTAGGATTTGATTTAAGACCTTTGCTTTAGCTGATACAGAGCTGAGAAGAAAAAACTGCACTGGTCAGGTATTGTGAGTTATTTAGTGTAAATGTTATAAAAAAACCCATCCTAAGCCAGTATTTTCAAGTTGTTTCACAACGGATTCTGGCGATAAAACTATCTACAGAGATTTGTTTCGCATTAGTTCCGGAATATGTTTCAGTGATTTGTACTCACAGTCACAAAACACAATTTAGTACGAAAAACTAACAGCTTCATTGCTTCTGGTACTATTCCGGTGTATAAATCCTTTTTTTGTGGATCATGTTTCCGACTGCTGGCTACCGGAGTCAGCATACATCAAAAATCAGCGTAAACTGAAAACCAAACTCATCGAGTGCTTAGGATCCTTAAACTATATGGTGGAACCTTCTTTCCGTCATAATCTTCAACGCCTCTTGTTGGTTGCAGTCTTCTTAATGTAGTTTATTAGGGTTTCCATGCCAAAAGTGTAGTACGCAGCGCTTGCATAGCCAAATATTAGCTTTATGCTTCGAAAATATTGAACTCCCCCAAATCGGCTCATATATTTTACGTAACAGTAGAAAGTAATATTTTTATTTATAACATATCTGTAAATTTGTCTATCATTCTCTTTTCGTGTAAAGTACAATGGATAGGCGACAAGTTTCGTATCGTAAGAGTACACGTTAATGTATATTCCGGGACGCTTCTCATAAATCTTAACATTATAATGACAAACGGGAATGTACGTCTATCTCGTACTTAAATCGTTGGTAATGTTGCATTCGTTGAGGCTTCGCTTGCCAGTACACGGGAGACAGTGCGGCAAGGATGGACCATACGCAAACATTTCGATGTTTATTACGTTTATGACAGCATGTTTTAACTAAGACCTTTTTAGGGTTTTCCATGTAACTAGACTCTCTGAGTAGTTTTTAACTGTAGGTTCTTAATTCCAGATCCCTTGGCGTAAAACTCGTCCACTTCAGAAAAACTCTTTCCCCTGCTACTTTAATGTAATAGGTAATAGTGTTTGCTGTCTTGAATTTCATATTTTTCAATACGTTTGTATCACTATCCGGTGCCATAGATTAGGCTTTTGACACAAGGTTGACATTTATGATGTGTTCTCTGGCGTGCTGTGCGATTTTGCAAGAGGTCGCTTCTCTGAGTCATTCCAGAAACACATTAGGGTTTTTGATTCCATAATGGCTTTTAACGACACAGGATTTCATGCGACACTTGAATCCTTTGGCTATTTTCTTTAGTCTCGTCATCTATTCGATGGCACACGTGCTACCTTTCGGCAATCGGAATGGTAATTTCGAGCAAGTTCTACAACGTACCTGGAGATGATATTTAATCATACTTATGCTTTAAGGGAACACACTCTAGACAGGAACACTTGATTACGAACCGAATTTTATTAAGGTTCACCAGAATATAGCAGAGTGGCGGCACTTATTTGTATACTAAATGTTTAATATACAAAATTTTTTGTTTTTATTATGATGACCTTAAATATTCTCGAACTCATAAGATTTAAGTAGATACTGGTGGAAATTAAAAACTGCACCTTTTTAGAAATATTCAGGTTTATTAAATCAATCCAAATTTCAATTATTAAACCTCGTATTCCACCAATGAAATATTTTGCACAATAGTTTAAAAATTACTACTTCCTTAGGCAAGGCACTTTCGATTTAACATGGACTCACTGTCCTCCAAATACGTGTGTATAAAATATAAAATAAGATAATAATCTTGAATAAATTTGTAATGAAATTAAAATAAATAGGCTTCTTCTTCTCAAAAACTAATAAAATAAAAAATTATAAAACTTCTTTAAAATAAAATTCTCAAACAAATCTAAACAGTTCTCAACAGGAATTTTTCACAAGTTCCTACAGGATATGGTGCAGCACCTGCAGCTCTTAATTTTTAACTAGAAATCCCTATAATTTCAATTACATTTTTACGTTTGAACTTTAAATAAATAACTCCTTTACAATTTAGATATATATTAGTCCACACTCAACAGAATTTGATCGTTAATTTCAAATTTCAATTCCAATTTCAAATTAATTCACTTCTTAAATTTTCAAATTTCAAATTTAGAAAAATTTAATAATTCAGTCAAAAGTACTTAGCTCTTTGGTCGTGAAGGTCTTGGAGTTCGGTATTAAAATAATCTATACCAACGGATCCTACGCCCGACACTACTTTTAAACTCGCACTAAAGACTTTACTCTATCGCTTCTCAACTCGGAATGGAAGCAGAGCGTGTTTTCTTGGCCTGCACCGACTACGCTCCTGTTCCTGCAGGCCTGTTTGAATCACTCTCAACGCAGGTTCGCCGCCTAACAAAAGATTGAGTCCACTGTAGACTATTGTTTAGCATTCAACTGCCATCAAGTCAGGTCTAGACCAGATTCCAAGCGCGTTGTGCCTGCCGCTGGATTACAATATAAATTTACTTTTTTATTCCCTATCCATTTACAATTCTAAAATAAAATTTTATTTATTAAATTTTTATTTTTATTTAAAGTATACCATGTAATTGGTATAAATAAGTATTCGCTATGTACGTATCTCACGAACAATTCGGAAGAAGTGACGTTAAGTTCTCAGCGCACCGTAGGTCTAATCGGAATATGCAGAATAACGTCTCGCTCCTCTGCTGGTCGGTCCGTCTGATGTGTTCGAAGCGCATGCGCGAGTGATCGTTCATGCCGCAAACCCGTCAAGCGTCGAACATGTTTTGGCACGACAGCTGAGGTGAACTTGTTTTATCTGTATCCCGTTACTCATTGTTGATGGGAAAACCAATCCCATGGCTGAGCTTGAATGGACTTGAATGGCTTGAAATAAAAATAATTACACTGTACTTTTTAGTACCTCACAACTTTTTTAACTATTCCTGTCAGTTAATACTCAACGTAAGCCACTGATGCCTTCACCCTCGATTAGTTTTTGCCAACGTATTTCCATACAATACCTTATGTTTTGCCACATAATTGTAACTGTTGAAATGTGGGTACTAGTCCAGTTGGTTTGACATCCTCCAGAGTTTCCAATAGTTTCTTTCAGTAGATTTTTATCAAAAGACTCTTTATTGTCCATGTCCGGTAAAGAAAGCAACTAAGTTATTTTCAGCCCATCAAAGACAAATATGGGGACAGAGTGCTATTAGGATTCTTAAGAAGCTTTGTACAAATTTTACGACCAGATCGATACTGCACTCTACGACTGTGTAAATGATGAGCCATTTTTACTATGCCCACAGCTTGGGAAATGGCATACGAGTATTCATACAGACTGGATCAGGACCAGCAAATGTGACATCATCAAGTAAAGCCACGGCATCTAATGTAACTGAAAGAGCCGATCGCCGAGAAAGATTGGAAACAATAAAATATATAAATTTTAAGGTGATGATATGTGTGGAAGTATGAACAGCAAATCTGTTTATATCAGAAAATATCAGAATACTAGGCGGAAGCACTGATAGACGTTTTTGTGAGTCTTTCACGTGCGCGCGTGATTCTACAGTTCATCACGATCAATAATAATTTAAATATTAATTATGATATAATAATACATTTTATGAGTCATATATTAATGGATCTAGTTTAATATTGTAATATTATATTTATGTATTATTATTATTCTAGTATAACTATGTGTTAATTGTAATTTTTTGAAACGGTGTATAGTCTTGTATTCTAAATAACTAAAACAAAATATGATTTATCATGACAGTCGTTTTACAAGTGGTGAAGCGGAAAAACTTACCGAACTGTGGCCAATACATCACGCGGCTGTCGAATAAAATACATATCCCTGTTCGGTATGTATTGGCGTCAGCTCGTTACTGTTCGACGTCAGTCAGCTGTGTGCAAAATAAGTTATCTTTTGAATACAAAACCTTATTACACCCTATGGATCACGAGGTCCATAAGTTTAAAAATATACGTATATTACTCTGAAGATAGACTACGTCTTGAGTTACTTTGTTAGAATACGTATTCATTAAAATAACTGTTTAACTTAAACAATATTATGACATTTTGTAATACGAACAAGAGAATTGCACAGAATCCATAAAGTTTCTGATCTAAAGACGCATTGAATATGTTAAGATTGTGATATTCTTGTCTTGAAGTCTCTAGCAAAACCCTTTCCTATTCAGATTATTTTATGGGTTACAACTGCTTGATCTATCACCTACAGACTAGAGCTGTGGAGCGCATGTGGTAGTGACTAGTTTTTTGAGAACGTTGAAACTTCAATCACGTCATTACAAAATGACAATTAAAAGAGAAACGTCACTATGTTCACGTCATTATGTTTGTTTGAATTTACCTTGACCAACGGCGGCGGGATTTTTACTAGTGTGAAACAAGAGGCAGAGGAAACTAAAGGACTGAGAGATACAGCACGGTAGTATATAAACGTTTACTCCTACAGCAGGGGTTCATCTTATAATCAGCTTTCCACATGAATTTTAAAATTCTTCTATGCTTAAGCCGTTAAAAATCGCTTAAAACTATGTTCAGTCTTAAACGCATTTCACAACGTAATTGATTTTAATAGCCTATAACTGGGAGACCACATTATCAGAAACCTTTTCTCCCGAATTTAGGTGTGGAAAAAAAACATTGGCGATGAATTGAGTGAAGTGAGTGTCAAAATGTATGTATAAATGAAAGTTTGATGTTGCATGTTTTCCAATGTTAGATACTTAACTTTTGACATACAAATGTACTTGTTGTCTGCGTAAATAATATTTGATCATAGACTACTAAGAGATGGTGGGAGAAGCCGGAGGGAGACTAGCGATGGGTAGAGTCTTCACAGTTTTAATCGCTACGCCAGCACCAGAAGATCTTGTAAAATCATCCTACTAGGCTTGCTGAAATGTTGATGAGTGATACTTAAGTTGATCTTTTTACTGATAAGCCGAGAATGGAGCTGCCTCGAGAGGAGACCATCGCCCTCAAGCAGTCTTGAAAGTTCGGAGAATAATTTCTAGCCGGGCCTCACCTTCACAGACTGGTGGTCTAGTGATGTCATACACCCTTTCACCCTCTTCGTTCTAGAGGATAATAAGGCGAATAAAGCCGGGGTGCACCCTCGAACTGAATTATATCACAAACTTCCCCTGGGCAGCAGGTACACTCACCGTGTACCGTTATTTAGTTGTATTTTATATAAAACATATTTTCACAACCCCGTTACTCGTTTCTGGTTAATATAAGTGACATCCAATGTTCTTGGAACTGTATTATTGGTGGATTAATATAACTGGCACGATTATTACATTTTATCCTTTGGAACTTTGTAGCTGACCAACTTCCTGCCGAGAAAAACCTCGCGCGCCACGTCCGGGACACTAAGAACAAAATTCTTATATATTTTTTTTGTCAGTCTCACATAAGGAACAGAAGAGGCATCTGGAAATTGGCCACTACCAAATAAAATCATAATTTCTTCATTGATTCCCATATAAACAGAATTAAGTTTAGTAGAGTTGGACCACTTACAATTACAAGTTCCTCAAGAGAAAAATGTAGGTTTGCTATAAATATGAAATCAGTGTTTTTTAATATTCGGATTGTAGTGTCCCAACGGTAAGTGCGAGTAAAATGAAAAATTTATTGTTAGTTTAAAAAATTAATGTATCGTTTTATTTAATTTATATTTGGAGGTTAAGAGCTTTCGTCTTTCTATGGTTTTTAAATATTTTTTGCTCTTTAGAAATAGACTAAGTTGGCGTTAAAATACTGATTCTTTATAAGAGAAGTCACGTAAATTACATTTCTTGCTTTCTTCCGAAACTTAAAATCGGCTTATAATTGTTTAGGTGTAAACTATTTAATAAACTAATGTTTATTAACAATTCAGTTTAATTCATGTTATATTTTAATGACCACATTAATTGTCATTAATGGTTGCATTAAAAAAACTGCAACACAATAATAAATGAAAATAAATGAATTGGGCGGCAAGGTTGTTACTAATATTTGTTTTCAGTGTTTAATAATAATAATTCCATAATATTTACAAAGAATAAATAACTAGGTAAGTATTTATTCCTTACCGGAGAGGGCTTCGTAGCACTATCTCCGCCTCTTTAATGAAGTATTTTTTTTATTAATTTATTTCAGTATATGGGTACTTCTTAATATATGCAAAATCCAATATTATAGTGCATTATGTGACCAATAATGGAAATTTTTTTATTTTAAAATGCTAATCATTGGAAATAAAAAAGTTAATTTTATAAATATTGAAGACTTTTTTTAATAGCTGGAAGAAAAATAAGTACCGAAATCAAAAATTTCATGTATATCTATTTCTTTGATAACAATTGGAGCATACGAAAACTGATATAATAAACATATATCATATTATTTTTAAGTATTTACTTTTATGTTAGGCATCCGATGAGCTAGAGTTATGTTGTAATAACAGATCTGAAGAGGACTGCTATGAATTGAACGTAATGGAATTGAACACCTGAAAGTGTGTCATTATCTTCTGTACCAGATCAAAACATATAAGCAAAGGTGTATTGTCATGCATGCTAAAAGAATAAAAAAATATTGTGATTCATCGCAACACCTCCAGTTCAGCGGTAGATTGCACTGACGGGGAATTGGAAAAAGTTACCGAACTGTGGCCAATATATCAAACGGCTGTCTGAATCAAATATGCGAGTATGTTATGTATTGGCGTCAGCTCGTTACTGTTCGACGTCAGTCAGCTGTGTGCTAAATAAATCCACTTTTGGATAACATACTTTATTACACCCAACTAATCACGAACAGCTGTTTAAAATTTACGTATTTTAACTCTAAAGATACACTACTGAAGTTTTGTTGTTGTAGCACATATTGATACAACTCTAATGTACAACTTATAATGTATAACGTTACATAAAAATTCCATGACATTTTTATCTAACGACGAGGAAAATACTATAAGACTGCAAATTCATCAAGATTTTAAAAATTATATTCACAAGGCTAGTTTTCACTGACAACCGTTTAGATAATAATCTGACAGTAAAATAACTTTTAATTTTTTTTTCTAATAATGTTTTATCCAAATTGAAAGATTACAATTAACAGGTGTCCCCACCTGGCTCACAATTAACGCTGTTTGCTGTAGTGAATTCTGTGTACAAGAGTACAGAAGCCAAGATAAGAAGTCATATGTAGTGCAAATAGCCTATATAGAGTTTTATTCCATAAACACAATAATAAGTGTATGTCCTTATATTTTGGTCATAACAATACGAGTTCTCACGGTTTTAAATATTTGTGTCTTTTCAGATTTTAAGCGCTTTAAATTAATTATTTAAACAATGATGTAGAAAATATGAAATTATATTCTAAGTAACAAATAATAATATCGGACAAACTAAAAAGCGATTGATTGATCTTAACCACGTCTTTAAAAAAAAGAAATACTCTCACAAATTCTACAACTTAAGATACAGAGTTTTGTAAAAAATTGTTTAAGTTTAACACTGCTCTTGCATGACTAATGCGAAGATGGCTGCCAGTAAATTTGGGTCTCAAAAAGGTAAAGATAATAATTCTCGTAGAATTAGAATAGTTCTCGTATAGGATGAAGTAAAGTATTTGGTACAGATAATCAAAACAACCCTTAAAAGTGCTTACCATTTTTTCAGTATTGTTTATTTGTAATAATTAAATTGATTTCTGTGTTTAGTAAAACTTTAGAAAATGTATCCCTCATCCATAAAACAAAATTTGCTCACTCATAAATTTTGTTGCATGTAATATTAATAAGCAAATATTACCAAGAATTGAGGCACCCGATAGAATGTACGAACTGAACGAATGAGTAACCACACAGACAGTCGGGCTGCCCATTTAACTGTGGATTACAAAATGAATAGATCTTTATAAAACCAGGATAAACGTATGGACTATTTTCAAGTCTTCGGTATATTTATATTAAGAGTGTATTCACAGGCGGATTGGTAATGACACGATTTCAGTAATTATATTTAAATTCCTTAATGTTTATTAAGAGTAACAACACTGATGTTATATACGACATAATTAGTTTCATTAAATGGACTTTTACTTATTGGCATAACTCAATCTTCTATAAATAATTGCATATCCGACACTAAATATAAGTGCATTACAGAACGTAAACAAATTATCTTGAATAAATGTGTTAAATATTTTATAAGGGAATGAGCAGAATCCCCGTACCACAATTTTTATGAATTCACTAGTCAATATTATATGATTTTAAAACTTTTACATCTTGATACTAGTGGAATTAATGGTGAAAAAATAATACATGTCATCAGTAATGTGGAAGCATGAACACTACTGCTGTATTGAGTGCAGAACATATGCCGCCACATCAATGTAGTAAAGTAACTACTTTGGGCTGGAGCATTTTTTAAAATTATTTTTGTACTAAATTATTTCTGAGTACGATGGTATCCAACTATCCATATGTTCCAAATTGAACGTGTTTTTATTAACAACTTAAAACTACTACGTCTCATGCCTTACGTTTACAGGTAATCAAGAAGAGAATTTTTTTTAGTTTAGAATAAAATTTGAATGAAGTGCGCTAGTTAGCGTACAGATCAAGTATTTTAAAATTTTTCAAATCAAATTAGCTTTCATTAGCTCAATGATTTACTGGATAATTATATTTGAGTTATTAGTGCAAAAGGTGAAATCGATTGATATTGGGAAATATATGTCATTATTTATGTTCACAGCTATTCAAGGTAACTTCCCTGAAGAAAATGTATTATTCCACAAGAATTTAAAGCACGATTAAGAAATGTTGTACATTTTTTAATCGTGCTAGAGCAAGTGATAGTTTGTTCATGCCATGAGGGAGTGTTACATTTGTATTCTATAACGACTTAAAGAATGTTTTTATTAAATTTTCATAATATTTCTGATAAGTAATGTATTATTTTTAGATACGTAGATAAAGGGTAAAAATAATAATATTACAAAATAAATATGTTTATTTATCCAGTGCGGTATACAATTATATTATAGGAACATTATCAAGTAAGATAGCTTAACTTCTATTAAGCTCGGGTGACACTGTAATATTGTTATTCCTCGCAAGGTAGGCATGGATAAATACTGAACCTGAGAGATACAAAATGATAACTAACGAAAGCTTGCCTACTCAGGTATGAGTTCAATTTGACAACTAACTGTTTGTAAACCAACTCCGATTCGATTAAACATGCCGCAATTCCCTAGGCACTAATAACTCATCTGAAAACCGATTTGGTTTCAGAAGCATTGTACAGTATATGACACACGTTTTGGGACCGCATGATTGGCTGACTGAAAGTGGACGTGGGTAAAATTCTAAATGAATGAGATTTAGTGTGTATGTAACAATTGTATGTACGAATGATATATTTAGACGTGAATGAATGCAAAATGTTAGAAATTCGTTGGCTTTTTCATAACATTTATTTGTTTAAAACTCAATAAAACTTACTAATATTATTAGTATATTATAATGTGAGTGCATATTCCTTAATTTACATAACGTGAGTTAATTTTATGTTGTATTCAAATAATGTTATTTATTTTATAATAACGAGTGAGTTTGTATCATAAAACACATTTAAATTTTATTATGCGTTTTTGACTGTTGGTTTAAATCAACTAGTGTCCTGTGGATGTGTATTTTTACATTTCAATTATAATATACGATTAAATACAAGCGTGAAAATATAAAACTCAAATAAAGGGAGTTAACACGTCTAGTTAAAATGTCTCTAGATGCTGGTGCTTGTGTAACAAAGTGTATTTCAGAGATTTAAAGGCAAGCGAAATTCGTCTTTGTTTCTTCAATAGTTTTGGAGCACAATTACAATGTATTGTATGCTTTGTAACTAATTTGTATCTAATTTAAAATGACCGCTTGTTCTCTGTTTAAGGTGCTAATAAAATCGTAGTTATGGTTACAGAGTGGCCTGTTATGAGAGAAAAAAAAACATAATATCTAATCTTGAAAATAACACTCAAGGCGACAAAGTAAATTAACCATTATTGTACATTACAACCATTCATGTACATTATTGTAATTTTAAATGAATTAAAACCAAAGAAGTTCTTTTTGTAACAAATGAATATTCGTGAACAAGTATTTCAAATACATGGGAATAATAGAAACTGAGAGCTGAGTTCTTGCTTTTGAACGAATCTACAAGTGGTGGTAGTAAGTGTATGATTTTAGTGGCCTCGAGTGCATTTTTTACATTCGCGCTACAAGGAGCTCTCTGTGTTTCACACTTAACACTTGAACTATAAGAATTGCCAGACCAGCGCAGTAAATTCTCAGGTAGTATCTATAAAATTGTTCAATCGGCAGTTTGTGATAAATATGAAACATTTATTTTTAAGTGACATTTAGTGGAATAAGTACAAAAAATTAAAGTTAGTGCACATTGAAATATTTAGGGTTGAATTTAAGCGTCGATTGCACAGAATTTGCAAAGCGTATACTGGGCCTTATTAAAAACTTAGAAGTACGTAGACCTTTTCTAGAAGGTAAGGACCTAAGGAACACTTCTGGGACCTATAGAGAGCGGAGCAGCCAGTTTTGAAGAAAGAAAATAATTCTCTGTCCAGGGAGGTAACTGACATCTTCACCCGAAGACGGTTGAAGGACACTAGAGCTAAAACCCTTTTGCTAATGAACTCATAAGCAATAGGAAATCACAAATAAACTAAACAGCTGATCTAGTAACTACCTTAACAACCAAGCCAAAGCAGAATAACAAAAACCAGCTGTGGCCGAAAAAAGAAAAAAGGTCGGTACAACTACCGGCCCGACCACCGGCCAACAAAATAAAAGTGGCAGACGCCACAACAGCAGACGGTGTAAAAATGAAACGTAACTTATATTTGTTAATGCTTCTATTTAAAAATGTATATTTACTTCAGCTATCTAATGGATATTGGGGATATATTACATTTACATATACATTTTAGAATTCCCTTAACTTTTGAAGAACTTCTTCTTCTACTCCATTGTCATGAACACGTTCAATACTTTATAAGAACTATGAAGTAATAACATAGCGTAGAATTTAAGAGTTATTCCCCTCAATCATAAAAATGGGAAGCATCTTAAAACAGGTCATATTTTTGACAATATGAGAAAACATTAGTCAAAGACCAGTTGATACGAAATGTTCCAAGATAGACATTCAAATTAATTACAAAAAAAGCAGTCGACGTAACGGAATACACCACGTGACCTTAGATTATTGATAAGTGGCGTGTATTCACGTAGCGTGATTCACTAGTTCCGTGTCTGCGCTAGATCTGCGCTGTACACCACACGACAGACGTGAGTAAACTAGAGCGAAATAGGTCATTTTTAAGATATCGAGGGAGCAGTACTTTGCCAAATTACACAAAGCATAAATGCCAGAGGCAACTCTTCTAGCACAGACAGTAATAATTTGATCGTTTCCAGGTTATCCCACGATAAATGTATATTCCCAAGAACTTCGTGGATTCTGTTTTCCTCTAAAATTCCATCATCCATAAACTCACATAGTCTCAATGTTTATTCATGCTGTCTAAAACTAAATTGAAAGTGGACTTTCAATGATTTGAGTTTAGATTTATTTCAGAAAAGTGTTGGATGCACAAACTCATATCGATAAACGATGTCACACTCAGTTAATTTTTGAAAGAGAAGGTTTATTTGTTTGTTCAGGGGTGTTAATATGTCCTTGTAGCAAATGTTTTGCCGTTTGTGTCACAAAGGGTTTTTTAATTTCAACTCCTGTGTAATACGTGCCACCTCCAACTCATCAACAGGTAGCCAACGCTATAGATGAAAGTGGGATCTTGTCTATATCGGGATTATTACGGTTTATTTTAGATGATGGATAGGGTTCAAAGACAGAAGGAAAGAATTTATTTCATTTTCGTGCTACTTCAGGAGGTTCTGAAATTAAATTATTTTATACATAGATATTAATTGGGCGATTACTTAATGGATTATCTCATTATTGCGTGAACTTATTAATAATTTAACATGCTGTTTTTTAAATGCTTTCTCAATTCTTCAATTTAGGACTAATGTCATTCCTTAGCGGCATTTCGAAAGTGAACGCCTCCTCTTTAAGACAGTATCATTTCTATAGGATGAGGGGAAGAGCCAGAAAGGTTGCCAATACGGAAAAAGCTGATATGTGTAAAACTGAGTGTAATAGCATTAACATTATGGTTAGCTTATCAAAAATTGTACCTTTTCTTATGGTCAGTTGAGGTGCTAGAGCGTTCGGGTATTTTATTGAGAATCATATTTGGAACTCGGTTGTATCTATCATTGACTTTACTCGAACAGAAGTGCTCTTACACGTGCAAAACGTACAAAATTGCATGCGAAACCGCGGGTAACTGCTACTTGTAAAATAAATATGTGTAGTTTTATTTGAGAAATTAAGTTAAGAGAATTAAGTTACATTAAAATTAAAATAAATATTTAAGTAATGGTAATTAATTATGGTAATGTATTCGTTTACAGAATCTCGCAGTCTTTGGAAAACTTTCAGTCATTAAATATTAACATCTTACTAAGAGAATCTTCGCTACCAAACAACTTTTCGCATGGAAATCAACTTGAACTGTAATAAAGGATTTTCGTATGCAAATTTTTCTACAACGCTTTTTTTTACATCACAAATGGTACGAGGACACACTTTTTACGAATCAATGGAATTAGAATTCTGAGAGCGGTTGGTATTAATGAAAGAAAATGCTCGATTATAGGTATTTTGAGTAATATATTGTTACGATTACATAATTAAACTATATAAAAACAATTGCTTATTGCAATATTTACTTAGTACAATTTAACACTCTCAGCCCCACGGCAAGAGTTATGGTAATGTTATTTGCACTAACTGTACAGTAATATAGACGTCTGGAGCTGATAGTGTTAAAATGAATTAAAAATACATAATGTAAAGAGAATAAATAAGGAAATACATTTTACAGCTACATTCTACGTTCTGAAAGCCACATTATCAATTCGAATATGTAAATGAAGGAACCGGACCTCTATTGCAGGTGTCCAGTTGGCTCATGCAAACAACTGTTGAAGGTTTCTACTCAATGGGATGCTAAAAGGGAATCGATTGTTGAAATTAATACTGAATATGGTAAAACCCCATTAATAACTTTGTTTATTACTTCTAATTAATCAAGATGCTGCCTTGACTGGATTAACATCAAACACAGATTATCCCTTGGCTAGGTAAAAGTTTCAGACTTTCAGTTTTCATTTACAAATTAAAAGGTAGGTGTTGGTAAACGTCAATATCCTGCTCACCACCAGAGCCAGGTTATTTTTATACTGCGACTCCTTCTATTCATATCATAAATGTGGTTGTATAATAAATAACTATCAATATAACCGTAGTTATGTACTAGTGTATGTTAGAAATAATGCACGGTATTTACATTTAAAATAATAAAAATCCCTATTTTTACGTTCTATACAATATTCTTTTTGTCGTTAAATGAACAAGAATTAAAATGTATATAATTATGTAAAGAGTGAATCTAAGAAAGGGAAAACTGAAAATCACTCAGATCTGTTCACTTTGTGTTAACCAATCACAGTAATTACAAGAGGAGTTGTTATGGTTTCACGGTATTGTTGTTCCAGTAAAGTTTGCCGGTGAGCTTTAAACCACAAGCACCACCTAGCAGAACAGTTTACGAACTGGATCGCTCACTCTAGTAAATCATTTCAAGTGTTAACAAAACTAAATACTAGTGGAGAACGATAACAAAAGACCATATGGACTAATTCCATTATGACACAGAACTATTAGGGAATGTAGGGTATATATTCATGGTAAGTTTAGAGAGATATATTTTCCTTAATGTATCCTGACTAATATAAGAGCCTTATTAAATTGTATTGGCATCAACTTTGTTTGTAAGGAGTAATGAATTTTTTTTATTTATTTATTTTTAATTGTATTATTATAGTAAAGTGTAATATTAAATACGTAATAATAGGAATCCAAACAAGTTTTAGTTTTTTTAAATATTTTGGTCGATTAATTGAAAAAAAAACAATGTTTTTAGTACTTAATCAATTATTTACGCAAAAGCAAAATTTATGAAACATTAGAAGGAACTAAAAATCGATTAGAGGTGTAATATCAATATATTGAAAATTGAATATATATATATATATATATTCTAGAATTCATGTTTATCCAATATATTTCTACAAATCCAATGCAATATTTACATTACTCAAGCTACCATCCTGGTTAAGTTAAAACATCTATTCCTAAAATTCTAACTATTAGAGCAAGTAGACTTTGCTCTAATAAACACGATTCTGATTGTCACACTGAAAAATTAAAAAATGTTTTTAGAAATAGAGGATATGCTAACATAATTGTAAATGATAAAATGCAAAAATAAAAAAACTCTACTCCTAGGAAATATAATAACCAAGGAAAATTTATTACCACCTATTATCCAGGGCTATACAAAATAATGGTACAGTAAAAACTGCACACTATATTCTACAAGCTTCACCTGTAACAAATAATGTATTTACTAATCCACCTAAAGTAATTTTTAAAAAGCCTAAAAATTAAAAAAAACGTATTAGTAAGAACAAAACTACCCTCTGATGACCTAAATCAAAATTTAAACAAACCTTTTGGCTGTAAACCCTGTTTCAAGCTTCGCTGCAAAACAAGTAATTTAATATTAAATTCAAAACATTTCTGTAGCAGCACAACGAAAAGAAATTATCCAATATTGGTAAAATGACTTCTGAATCCAGCAAAGTCATTTACCAATTGTCATGTAAAGACTGTCCAAAAGACTAGCAGTATTGATAAATTACACTTTACAATTTTTTATTTATAACATTACACGTATAAATACAAATTTAATTTATAACTATATTTTTATTGTATTGAGCTAAATTATATATTTACTTATCTACCTATATCTCTTGAAAATGTCTGAAGACGAAATATAGAGAATTTTTATGTTCTTTTTTTTCTATTCTTATTGAAGTTATATATATATATATATATATATATATATATATATATATATAAGAAGTTTAAATTATATCTAAAGCAAATTTAAGGTCATTTGTTTTATTCAGCTCTTAAACAATCTTTTCCACAATATAAATTTAAAATGTATGAATATTTAACTACTTCTTAGATACAAATTTCAAGTTGTTTATGTTTGAAAGTTACATTTTAAAAATTATGAAAATGGTTACATAAATTTATAATAATAAGCTTTACACATTAATAAAAAGATCAACTTTACTATGTTATTTTCAGTATTTTAACAAATATATACCTTCATGTGAATAGCAGGTCCAATGGTGGCACAATCGGAACTATTTTTTGAGGCAGCTTGTGTCAAAATGTCAATAATAATCCATATAGTATTCCTAACATGTATTTTTTTATTTTCTTCATTAGTATTCTTAAATAAATGTTCGTTCCTGATTTATCAATTGGCAAAGGAAACTTAAAACTTTATTTGACCATGGTGATATTAAGGTAATCTTTCTACTGGCAAGGAAGTTGAATTAAATTCATCTAGATTAGGTTTAGCAACAGTGGCCAGTTACTTGTATTCAGTAGCTGTGTCACCTTCATTTCAGTGCCGTGTATAACGACCTAACTGGGTTTAACCACTGGAGGTATTATTTATGTAATCCAAATGAACTAAAATATTTTAAATCGTTATTTATATTTCCAATGAGACTTTAGCAGCATGTTATTTAGTTACGTAGCCTTAGCTACGAAGTTGCGAACAGAGAAAAATGTACGTACATTAGCAAGTATCATACCGAAGATAATTTTTGTTCTAAGTGGATTAAATTTGCATAACTGATATGACAAGCCCATTACACATATGAGGGGTAATTATATTAAAAGTCGAGACGTTTTCTTTAGATGTATAAACAATTTTATATGGCACGCCGAAATTGAAATTCTTTCTCTACAATAACCATCGACATATATCTAATTATTTTAGTTTTGACAGATAAAACTGTTTTGGATGTATTTTTAGCTCTTTTAATATTTTTTATGAGTTTTGTTATTATTTTAATATAATACATGTACCTTAGGAGACAGCATGTAAATTTGATAGAAATACCCACTGAGTTCGGCCAAAATGGGCTTGGCAGTAGAAAATTTACAAAATTACCATATAAAGGGTCAATAAAAATTGTTTTATAACAATCACTTCTTAAATATTTTATAGATAAAGACTATTTTAAAGAAAGAATGCAATGATATCAATGTGTTATTATTGTAATACTCTTAGTTATACTAAGCAGCTAGCTATCACCTACGCCGCAAAGATTGAACTAGTTGTAACAGATACTAAAATATAATAAATAATAGTAAATTTTATTATTTAAAAAAAAGGTAAAATTTTCTCTAGATATGAAGAATATATATATATATATATATATATATATATATATATTTTAATATCGATTACATATATATTTTATAATTACATAACCCAAAAATATGTGAGCCATAGCTTCATTGCCATAAAGGTTATTGCTTATTCAATTTGTAACAAAATCGTTTTTCAAAAGAAAACCACTACTACAGAGCAACTGAGACGGGAGGTACGGCACGTCTACCTCACCCCACCTCACAATTTCGTTATAAAACTCTCCCACCTGCGATGTGCGCCTCGCTGATAGAAGGCTTTTTTGTACAGTCCAGTCCTTATTCCTTATCATTCTTCTGGGCCTACTCCTACCACCGGTAATTCAGTTACATCAAAATTACAATTTAATACAATCGGTACATCACCCACGCTCAAAATTGGCATCTAAAGTTGATAGGTTCAAACCACTAAAATTATATATATATATATATATATAACTTATAACAATCTAAATAACTTAATAACAAACAACAAAGATCTATAGTAAATAGTTTACAATTATTTACAATTTTAAATAAAAGAATTAGTCGCACAAAAATAGTAATTTTCTACTTCAAAAACATGCTCCGGCTATTAGTAACTGAACCTATGAACCTTGACGTGAGAGCATCAAGCGCTAATACTTCTGCCACTGCATTAGTTACTAAACGATGTTAATTACAGGTCTATAAAGCGCGGCGTCCTTAGTTACGTTAAAAACTATGTCTTGAAGATAAGTTGCAAGTCTAACCTTGTTAGTTGGAGGTTAGCTGTTCTTGTAGTACTAACGAAAGATATTACTTCAGTACACTATTAAAGGGTTGAATCAATATGTTCTCTATAAATATAAATATGCACTTCAAAACTTGTAGCTGGTAAAAGATTTAAAATCACTTAAAATAATTTTAACCAAGGAGCTTTACAGACGTGGTGTTAACAAGATAGGCCCAGGCCTGCCAACAGTTAGTTAAAATGTATACAACATGTTTGGATATATACCTTCTGATGCACAAACCAACTTTGGATTGTTAAGAAGACAACAGTAGTAAATAATTGGTGTATTAAGTATAAATAATATTAATTAGGAATTTTTAATATTGTTTTTAAATGCATTAAAATCTTCTTATAGCTATAGCTAGATTTAACATAATTATAAAATAATACTAAGCGGTCTCTTAGCAACGGTTCATATTTAAGTGTCATTTTATATTTGTTTTACGAATGTATTACTTACAAAATGTGTGATTTTTTTAAAAACATTACTTTCACTCAAATTATTGGTGGTGTAGCGGCTACAGGCAAATTGATTGGAGGTGGCATATATCAGTTCAAAAGGTATGACATAAATACTATATATTACAAGAACAAAATAGTATATTTAAGTGCTTTTGACGCACGAATTTAAATTGGCCAGTTTTATCGGATATTCAAATATTTGTAGTTTGTAGTGTTGATAAAACCATCATAACGTTTTAAGATACGTGTCAAATATTAACATTTTGCTGTATGATTGTCAGATATAGTCGATATGAACCTGACCCAACTACTGTCACAGATACTGACTCTCTCAAAACTCTATGGACTAACAAGAAATGGAATAGCACAGAATCAATATCAAATACTAGTGTATACCCTTTAACAGACAAGCGAAATCACATGTTAAGTTTACAAAGAAATTTTGGTGCAGCTTCTACAATACCAATTGCAGGAAGTTTGGAGCGCCTTAACAAATAAAAATAGGTATGATTTAATAATTTATCCCATTCAAAGTTAGTAAAATCTCACACTTTATATTTACTCTTCTCTAGATTAAATAAATTCAATCTCAGGCTAAATACTGTGAATTTCCTATTCTTGGCAACTTTCATTAACCTTAAAGATATGGTTTAAATATGAGACAGCGGGTTTTTGGGTTTGTTATTTATTTTATCGTTCTCTAAATATGTTCCGATAGAAACAATTTATATCTTTTTAACTGATAACTTAAATTCACATATAATTGAGATTAATACTTATTTTTATTTTCAGAAACAATGGACTGACCTTAATAACCCTAAATATGTCGATTCAAACCCGAAATGACTTAAAACACCCGATCGTGACGAACTACTCCTGGATTTGAGATTTTTAAAACCTATACAGACTCCACCACCGGCTATGAATTAGCATAATAATAAATAAGACATACTAAAGACGAACTTCGTATTTACTGACTTATTTAATTTTACCAAGGCATAACTTGCAATAATGTTCAAAATTACTTTTCAGTTTCCATGGTAAGATTCCCTCACTGACAATTGTGTTTTTATACTCTGCGGGAAGGGAAACTCTACTGTTTGAATAATATATTCGTAATTACTACACAACCCAAGTATCTGCCTACTATGAATCATAACATGTACCATACCGGAAAGAAATTGATTTTTGTTTTTGAATGTACTGAAATAGTTAATGACATATGTCCTCATGAAAATATTAAATGGGTAAGTCCATAATATCTAAGAAATGTTAAATCATTCACATAAGATTCTATTTAAGCCCCTTACTTTATTTTAATTTGAGCATTACTACGTTAAATTATATCAAACAAGATATTTTATATTTTTTATGAAGCTAACATATGGGTGTGCGAATGCACTTAAAAATCAAAACTTTATTTGATAAATGACAAATAATATGTTGTTATATGATTATCAGGTATAGTTTAGATGGTCCCTGGCTAGACACAACTTTTGGAATAGCCACTTATTAAGGTTACATTTTAGTCATAAATACCAATTGGGATTCTGAAGCCTTAAAATAAAATTCAAGTGTAAATCCCTTGACTTAAAAACTAAATAAAACTTTAACTTTAACGCCCAATCTCTATGCAACATCAGCAGTGGCCCATGGCAGGCATTCTGGAGCGCCTTAAACAATAAATACAAGTTTAATGTGATTGTTTACCCCATCGAAAGTTACCCCCTGGAATATCTCCAAATGTTACAATATACTTTTACTATAATATAAAAGAATCTCTCCTTTTCTAAATACAGTGTATTTCGTAGTCCAGGTTACTTTCATGAACCTTTATGATATGAATAATAAGAAACAGCGATTCATTATTTGTTGGGTTTTTATTTATTTTATCATTCTCTAACACTCATTTATAACTCTTGAACTGATAACTTACATTCACATATAATTGAGACTAATACTTATTTTTTATCTTCAGGACACACATACTGGACTGATATTTATTACCTTATACAAGTGAATAGAAACTTTAAATGACATAAAGCAGATTGTAACCAAATAACTCACGAGTTTGCCATACAGAATCTGATAAGGGCAGCTCACCCTCGATTATGAGATGATAGTGTTTTATCTAGTATCTCATGAAAAAATGCATTGTGTAAGTGCTTGATATTTCAGACATGATACAGTATTCGAATAAGATTCTATTATAGCCCTGTACTTTATTTGTGTTTGAGTATTACAAAATTCAATTATATCATGTAAGATCAATTTTAGTTTTTTATGAAGCCAGCGTATGTGGTAAAATGTACTGCATGTAATTAAAGTTTTTTGGACTTATTTACTCACCGCACCGTTTTACTGGCACTTGAGGGGTTAGCTTTGAAATTTAAGTTTTGTCAAGGTTCAAAAAGGAAAAAACATCTTCTGAAATTAAGAAACTTAAAAAAAACTTCTTCTTGAAAATAATCACTGGATTTAAAATTGAAATAAAAACTTCTTGATTACGTTTCAGTTCAAACTTGTAATATATTCTTTACTCAAAAAATGTACAAAGTTCTCATAGCTTGTTTTTTTATTTAATTTTCAAAATTCAAAACTTTCACACTCTAATCTGATCTGGCAATTCTTCACTTTAATTTATTTTCGAAATTCAATTTTATTCTGTTACTAATTTCTTTATTTTACTTTAAATGTCACCAATATTTGTATTATAAATACTCTTCTGTGCTAGAGAATTAAAAACTACTTCTTTTCAGCGTTAGAGAATTACATTACTGAAAGCATCCGTAACAACCACAAAACTCTTAGTATTATTTACATAAAATTTTATATACATGTGGTCACTACACCAACAAGTTTTATATTGATCAGATCAAAAGGAACAAGTTCCTAAATTCCCATTAAATTTAATTTTCACAATATTTCTTTCCACAAGATTATTCAAAATAACTAAGAATTAATATTGACTGGACTCAGTTAAAAAGTTCACTTACCCGCAGATCGATGACGATTAGCAAGAAACAACTCTAAACACTTTCAAAGGCTTTAGTCGTTACTACTACTACAGATCAACTGAGACGGGAGGTACGGCACGTCTACCTCACTTCACCTCTCAATTTCGTTATCAAACTCTCCCATCTGCGATGCGCGCCTCGCTGACAGAAGGCTATTTTGTACTGTCCAGACCTTATCATTCTTCTGGGCCTATCCCTTCCACCGGTAATCCAGTTACCCTAAAATTACTATTTAATACATTCGGTTTAATGTCAAAGGACAAATTTTCAGTTACAGATCACAATGTCATTTCAAAGATGAAGTGAAATTTCATATACAATACCATATAACATTTTATATTTAAAATTTTGGTTAAAGTTTTTTGTGTTTAATAAACTGCTTTGAGATAAAACATATAACGAATAAAACCACTTTTAATGTTCATTTAAAACATTCAAATTAACGCAATTTTTTAGTACTATCATGTGTTTATTAACGTTAGACATAAACGTTGTTTTACCATATATAGATCTAAAAACATAAAACAAGTGATTCTAAATATACATTGTGTGCTAATGTGAAATTTAACCTATTTTTTGATATACTTAAATAAAAATATCAGTATCCTGATTATACACAAAAATTTTTACTAACTTTAAAATAAAATAATTACTTTGTAATTTTCAAAAGGGTGATTATATGTTAGTATAAAATATTAATAGCATTTTAAAACCTCTACCTAAAGATGATACCGTCTCCCACACCCAGAAATTTAAGAGCTTACGGATCCATTAGTTGAGGTAAGGCTAATTAACTGATTGTTCCACCATTCCCTTAGTCCACACCTAATGCCTGCCTTTATACTGGCATTTTCTGTGGTGAAATACGTCATAAAAAACACCTTATTCCTTGGAAAGCTTTCGGTAAAATAATAGTACATTAAACATCAGGTACTGAACAATTATGTAAATAGCGTTGGAAATTTACAAATGTGATATTACGTTTTATTGTTTTTAATTGCAACAATGGCAGCCCTACAGTAATCTGACTTTATTCTTAAAGTTTTAGAATATGCAGGTTTTTGTGTTATTTTGTACAAATTTATAACATATACATTTATTTAATATGGATAAGTTCAAATGTTAAAAAATGAAAATTGAAAACGACAGGTAGAAAATAATGAAAGACCATTTTATATGTTGATTACTTGTTGGGAAAATTTAACCATGACGAAGCTTGAACGAGCAATCAATCAATCAATGTTTATTACGGAGACATGTTTTACATGTATAGGAAAAGTCAACAATTAGAGATTGGTCCAGCAAATCACAAAATATACACGCATTTCACACCTTAACATGTGACATGGCATTACGTGAAATCAAGGGTATCTCGAGATATGTTTTATTTTTGGACCTAAAATCTTTATTTAAACTTATTTATACATCGTGATGAATAAGTTATAAAAGATTTTATATCTGACTACGCTTTGACTGCGCATCATAAAAGCTGTCAGTAAACTGAAAAAATTAACTTCCGTCATTTTCGAAACTAAAATTTAGTATTCGCTCCATGAAGGAAATAACATAGGTATATTGATTTTTTCGGTTTGAGTAATAAAAAAAAAAAAACACACACACACACAGAAATTAAACAATAATTATCTAGTTCACGCAAATGTAACAATTTAAAACTGAAATAAAATTCCAATTTTTCCGTTTTATTACAATTTATTTTAATTTACAATTTGAAAACATAGTAAAGATTCCTTAAGGTAGTAAACGAGGAAAAGGCAAGAAACGTTTAATTAAGAAAGTATTGAATAAATCTAATATTTAACTTAGCCATGAATCACTAATGACACCGTTTTAAAGTAAAATATTTATCTGTTAAGAACTTTCTTTAATTATAATACTTATAGTTCTTATGTATAAGATACGTACTACATTATACTCTTGTAATAAATCATACAAATTATTAACATCACTTTCATGAATCTTTTTCATGAACTTCGGAGCACAACTTAGCAAATTCCAAATGGAAGTTCCATTATTTTACATTAGATCCATTTAGTCGCATAAACTCAATGTTTTAACATTGACTTAAAGTGACTTTGCAATTAAAATTTATCATACTAAATGCATATTACTTTATTCTTATATTTTTAAATATCACACAAAATCATATATTTGAAACCCCGATGAAGCCATGAAATAAAAAAAAATCAGAATTATATGATTTTATTAGATCATACTAGTTTATATTGTAAAATGTTAACATAATCACAAAATATTTTAAATCTATAGGTGCAAATGTTAATAAATTTGGGTACTAAATGTATAGTAGTTCTAGGAGTGATAAGTCCATAACGATATCAGTTATCTTCATCACGTATCATAATTTTGTCTATTGAGAAGATGAGGCACATTTGTGTCTAATTTCACCTTTTTTCGACATTGAGGAATTGAACAACAATTAATGGTTCATTTTTGGGGTATTGACCTCATTTAATCTGCTATAATTGGTGATATTCATGAAAATATTTTTCATATTAATTCCATGAGGCATACGCGTGCAAAATTTATAGTTTGCTTGGTATTGGGAAGCAAGAGAACTAATGATGAGCGAGTGAGTGGTTTTGCCTCTTATACAAGAGATGACTGCTGTTTGATATTTTCTAGATATTAATCATAAATATCTAATAATATCTAAGCCTGTAATATCTAAGTGTTGCTAGCAAATATTATTCCTCCTTAGTGGTACGTGTATTAGCATTGGAGCATATTAGAACAACGACACTGGATGTTACTGTATTACTTATATACATGTACCGGTCTTATTATACACATTTATTAAAGAGATAAACATCATCTGAACTTAGATTATGTCTACGAATCTATTCAATTCCAAATACTTATTCAAGAACTTTATCTTTACCTTCTCCGCTAGTCCGTTAATTTCAAGATTGTTATTATACTTTTCCTTCGTAACGGAGCATAACACTATAACAATATCAGAATATTATCTGATGGTAAACAGAGAAAATACTGCCACATAAATGTTGCTATTATAAATAAGAAAATTAAATTACATAACCAGTTGAAAAACTTCAAAAATTTTGTACTGGTGCTGAATAAACCATTGAAAACAGTTATTTTACTTAAAATCTTGAGTACTAAGCTATATTGTGCACAAGCGAATGGAAACAACGGCTACTGACATATTCTATGTACTGAGGTTATATTTGTGTTTATTTCCATCAGGTGTCCTATAGTTCAATCTGTTGCAATAATTTTCTTTTCTCCCACTTACATTTCTTTGTGTATTATAACTAACACGCAAAACAGGATATATTCACTGTACATCAAACGGAATAAATCACATTTTTATTGTAACAAAAAAGTCTCTTCTTTATGGTATGAAGTCCAATCAATAAAAATTAAAAAAAAAAACTGTTTGAGTATTGGATTTGCATAAAAAGCCCAGACGGCGGTACGTAAAAACGCACATTTATCATTCTGGGGATTCACACAATTGCTCTTCCACTCAAGCTTAATGGTAACCAACTGTGTTTGCTTGTATTGGGTGATTTTACATCTGGCACTGGATAAGTTTAAGTTGATTTTTCTCAATATGCAACAATGGTAAAACAATGTAAAAAGCTAGAACAAGTTATTATAACTATTAAGATCCCAATAAATTATGTAATAGGAATAAGTTTAAAGATTTAAACTTTTTGGGTAAATTTTGCCAATGAATAGTTGGTGAAATCTAGATTTCACAATAATACTATATCATCCTCATCAACCACTTATAAATACCCGTTTATTCAATTACAGGGTGTATGTACAGTATACGTCTATTATAAATTCACACGTAATTATATTCTATTCTAATCATTTCACTTAGTTCCGAGCTATATTTAAGATTTCAAATCCCTAGTAATGTGCGAAACTAATTTAGAATCAATTAATAATTCTTACTTAACATATTATTGAAAACACACAGGATTAATAAAACTGTTTAAATATAACTTTATATCATGTATATTAATATTTTTTTATTTTGGATTAAGTTGGATATATTACATTTAGGAATTATTTTTTTATATTAGGGGAGAGTTTATGATAAACTTGTCTACAAGTCTACATTTATTTCTCATGTACCTGAAGAATTTACACATTATACATGCACTAGGACCTTTTTCGGTTAAATTTTCAGTATTTATGTGCTATTTTCAACTTACGAGACGAGTTTTTAACGTTAGGCCAAAAGAAGGGTGTATGGTATAGTAGAGAATTTATAGCATGACCGGTGACTTCGAGATGCGCCGTAGGCAAAGACGGAACTAAAGTGGTCGGAGGTGGAGCGGCTCAGTCTGTTGCCGTATTTAGCCTTGTGGACTTCGGTCTCCAGTCTTCTATACGTGCCGCCCAAAAACATTCGCTTGTGCCAATTCACGAGTTGTAATACAATTTGTGAATTAATTGAGTTGTGCTCATTACGTTTTAAGTAAAGAGTTTGAGATGGATCATAATGTAAAAAGTAAAATTGGAGGTAGAAAGGTTATACACGGCCAAGCAAGAGAAGTGCTTCCCATTTTATGAAACGGGAAGCAGAAACCAACACACTTATAAATTTGAAGAAAGTTCAACAGCGTGTCGTAGAGGCAACTGGAATTTCTGAAAGTACGCTGTGACGAATTTTGAAGGATGAAAAAAATAAGTCCAATTGGCAATTCTTTTAGTACGCCCAACAAAGTAAGAAAACGCAAACATATTTAAAAGTAATCTGGACAATTTTGATTTGGGTGTAGTTCGAAGAACAATAAATAATTTTCATCGACAACGGGGTTTTATTATGTTAACTATTGCGTGTGGATCGTTGGCGTTATTGTTATTTTAAGTATACATCAATTAAATTAACTTGATACAAGTAGGTAGATAAAACTGAGTTTTTTCTTATTCTACTGTGTATATTGACAAATTAATTTAACCAGTTTTATATTAATTTTTAATTTAGCAGCTAGGCTTTGTCAGTTTGAAAATTTTGTAGTGTATAATTGTATCTACTATCGTAAATCCTGAAGCTTACACGGTTAGTATATGATAAATTGAATTTTAATGGCTAACAAAGCGTAACAATTACAATTCTGAACTGTTGTCGTCGTTTGAGATCAAGAATAATATAAATTCCTACCCTTTCCTAATTTATGAGAACCCTTTCTTACCACCAGGTATCTCTACTGCGAACTCATTAAGAAGGGTGAGCTATGAACACAATTTCGGCAGAACATAGTCATTGTTAAGATCACGTACATCCGGTCCCAATATTTCCAAGATTTCCTGTATTGAATTCCCCATCATAAAAGTCCGTCGCGTAACTTCAAAAGAGTTTAGAAATGTTCAAATATTCTTAAGGTCTCCTATACTAAAATTGCTCATCATAGAAGACCACCGTGGTAAGAATAAGGGTCTAGAAATGTTGGCAAACACTACAATATTCGGCTCCCGCCACCACTATGAGCCGGGAGCCGAAAACTGTCAGTAGGGTTAGTAGCACCGTATTACCTCCCCTACTTTAGATTGTGCCCCCACGCCCTCAACTCCTCCACTCCTCACGCGCATCCCATCGGTCATGCTATAACTTCCCTAGAGTACAGTGACGTTTGGTCGAAGCAATAATTTAGATAGAAATAGACCGATCACTCTGGATTAAGGTAATGTAATATATGTTTGTTAGGATAAATACAGTTTTATTTTAAAATAACCTTTAGAGATATATTCGCTAATGCATGGAGATCAGAAAGGGCATTTTGAGCACAATCCAAAAGGATTAGAAGGCATTAAACGTACGCCCTGCATATAGTTTTATAATCAGGCCTAAATAAAAACCTCTGAATTTTAACAGAAAAAGGTCACGTGGGAAGAGAGCTCAAAGAAGTCAGCAGCTGCCAGATGCAGGGAACTGCCAAAAGCCTCCCTTACGAAGTAAAATTAAATGTTTACACTTTTTTAAAACTTCAGTTGTAAATGAGTCTTTCAATTTACAACTACAATAATTTCCTTAAACAAATTAAAGGGAAAGTCATTTTCGAAATCATATTTTATTATAAACTTATTTCCTTGGCATAAAGGAATAAATAAAAAGACCCCTCATTGATGCTATAACTTATGCACATATTTAGAACTTTTACATTTATATTTAGCTGTTTTTTGAGTTTAGTGGAAAGATTCCCTGTATTGCCAACATAAAATACCTGTAATTGCTTGTGGCCGATATTTTTCGAATCTCATATCGTCGCTGAAGTTACATTAAAAGGCTAAGAATTTAAATCAAATATGTTTCCAATAAAATATCGATTACATCTTCTACTTGATGCAACGATTCATGTGAATACACAATGAAGCAATTGGGTATTGTATGCGAAGTTGCGAGTAAATCGATTTTGATACAATTTGAAACATTTTATATAGGTAATAACATTAACTAGAATACTTTATTCCAATTGAAACTAAAAACATAATTTAATTTTAAAATTTTTATCACATGTTACAGTCTATGAAAAAGACAAACAATATTAATAATATAAATACAAATTCTTAAAATTTGAATCATCTCTCAAATGTAGGCTCGTGAAAATTAGATTTGGTAAGTTTGAGATTAGTTTGAGGTTAGTTTTAATGGTTCACAGTTTGACAATAACTTGGAGAAATAACAACAGTTAGATAATATTATACCGTTACAGAAGTACTTTAGCAAATGCTCCAACTTAAGTACACCACTTTACTAGATGAAGGGGCGGTATCTGCTCTCCACTCAGTAGTTAAATTTACGCCCTTACATTACTTATTACAAGCATTCTTTTTGTACCATATATTTCACTGGTTTCAATTCATAATGCTTTACAAATATTTAATAGTGAATCTAGAAATAAATAGAAACAACATATTAGTTTACAGAGCAATTTTTGTCTTATAGTGGCAAATTCCTATAATATTAAATTTCCTAGAATTGTCAGTACTTTAGTATATTTAGTTGTTTTATTATTATATTTTACAAAATTGTTATTAAATTTTACTAAATTTACTAAATTGTTATATTTAGTATTTTACTATATATATATAGTTGTTATTTAGTATATTTATTTATTAACAACATATTTTATTTATATGCAATAAAAAATTTATACTTTTGTGTCGAGAGTGTACTTATATTATTATATCATATTAGTCATGTTACCATTGAAATTGACATAAATGGGTGTCATGGAAATCGTTTATTTAAATTAATTTTCATTAAAGGAAGAAGTCTGTTCCATTTTGCGATTAAAAGTTGAAAGGACAGCCCGTCTGCTGTTAATTCGTATGTGGGATGGATATAAATACGAAAATCATAAAGACTTAGAAATTCATACTTCATAATTATTCATGGAGAGTGAGGCCTTCTACCTCTTCGCCTATTCGTTGACACATTTGTTCAATTCATACATTCTGACAGATATTGTATACTCCGTTGTATTGGTTTGCTAATACTAAATATTATAGAATAGAAAATGAATATAATATATAAATTATAAATCTAATATGTTTTATGAATGAGGGATAAATTCTCCATAGTTTTAAACACATCAAATCAGTTATCTAGAAGAAACATTTTTTGCAAAATCGGTCAATTATTTTGTGGGACAAATAGAGTAACGTTTACATATATAAATAGGCACACAAATAGGCAGACAAATAGGCAGACATTCTATATATAAAAAAAAATTATTAAAACTAAGTTTTACTTGTACAAACCATAGCATAAAGACCCAAAATATGTCAAAATTTATAAAACTAAGATCACAATATTTTTTCAAAATATGGATGGAGAGAACTTAAATTATGTAGTCTTTAAACTTTAATAATATTTTCCATGTAATGGTCGGTAAATGATTAAAATAGACAAAGTTACTTATTCTATGATTGTTCAGTATACCTTCCGTTGGTAAAGAATATACGAATATATAATATTTATAATCACGATTGTGGCTTCAACTCTTAACACATCTTACGAAAATTCATAAATGGTAATTCCCTCAGATTAGTTGTACGTTATTAATAAATACCAAGTACGTCACATCAAATCAAATCAAATCATTTTATTTTTGCCAGAACATTTACAAAAATGTATAGCAATAGTCATTTTTCTATAATTTGGACCAATCACTCCACATTGAGACCAGTCAAACATACAGAAAATTCAGTCCCCCCACATTCACTCATGCCAATTTTCCCCATTTTTCCAACGCTGGTTGTCAGTGTTCCAATTGTGCGGCGGTCACCCAGTCGAATGCCATAAACTCGTCCGCACTATAAAATGCTTGAGACGCTAAAAAGCGTTTTAAAACGAGCTTTTTAATGCCTTGGGAGTTGGGGCGTTTTTGATTGAATTTGGCAACTTATTGAGAAAACGAACTCCTGCCTGCGAAGGCAAGTGTTCGTAAACCCCCGTCCTGTGACTTCTCCAGTTCGGTAGGTATCTCTGCCACTTGTCCCATACGAATGTATGTCTCGGCCACGTGTCATGGCACATTTAGACATACAAAAAAAGATTGTCTCTAGGATGTAGAGACATGGCAGAGTCAACAGTTGCAGTTTTTTTTTAAAAGCTTCCTTGCATGTTTCTCTGAACCTTAGCTGTGCGATTATGCGAATCGCTTGCTTCTATCTGCAATTTGAATGCCTGAAAAAATGATAGTTTGCGCTGGTTCCCCACAGCACCAAACCGTAGGTGAGGTGGGGGTAGATCAAGCCATAATAAGCCGTCATCAGTACCTGACTGGGTCAGTATTTGGCTAAAGACCTCAATACATAGATGCCCGAGGCCAGTTTTGAGCAAACATGATCGATGTGATAATTCCAAGTCAATCCCCGATCCAGGAATATTCCGAGGAATTTTGAACAGTCGACTTCCTACCGGAAAAAAGTCATCCAATAAAACGGCTGGCCCGTCATTGGAGTTTCCTGATCGCAACGCGAAAGTCAAGAAATTTGATTTTGAAGAATTTGCTTTGAGGTTGAGGCTGTTTAAAGTGTTGGGACACAATTGTTGGTGTCAAGAAAAATTTGCTATTCCAGAATAGTTTTTGATTTTGTTGGTGAAACAAAGTGTCGTGTCATCAGCGTACTGCACAAGTTTTTCCATGCAGTAGTGATGACTCCATGTCATTGACATAGAAGAGGAAAAGAATCGGACTGAGTATTGATCCCTGAGGGACACCAATAGCTCAGCTGAATCGGTTCAGAGAATTTGTTTGAGATTTGGACGATTTGTGTTCTGTGGCCTAAAAATGAGCTAATCCATTGGAGCGGCCACGCCTCTGATGCCATGAGATTCAAGTTTTGTCAAGCAATTTCGAGTGGTCAACACAGTCAAATGCCTTAGATAAGTCGAGAAACACACTTAATGTGGAGTCTCGACTTTCTAACCCCCTCTACAACCATTTCGACAAGACTCACACAACGGCATCTGTAGTCGATTTCCCCCTTCCTGAAACCAAATTGGTGTTCAGAAAGCAGTTATGGTTGTTTAGAAAACTGAAGCATTCTAGTTTAAAAAGAGTTTTTTTTTCAAAAATTTTGCTCAATGCGGGCAAAATTGAGACAGGCCTATAATTATTGGTTGAGCTGGGATCATCTTTTTTTTTAAATTGGAGTTACTTTCGCGATTTTAAGGAGCGAGGGAAAAACTCCTTGTTGAAAAGAATGATTGACTAATTGGGATAATGGACTCACAATATGCTTTGAGCACCTTTTAATGAGCCACACAGACATTAAATTAAATATCGTTTGATTTTTTTTGCCGGGAGCTGTTGAATAATTCTTTCGAGCTCATCCTCAACTACAGGACCCAAAGCCAATGATGACACTGGGCTCTGTCTTCGCGTGGGGTTTTACTTGCGGAGGAGATGGACACAAGGACCTTGCTCACCAGCAACCAGACGCGAAAAATCTGTTAAACTCGTTCGCAGCCTCAGTCGCATCCTCTACAAGCCTATCCCCTATTTTGATTTTTATTTGGGTCTGTGATTCATTTTTATTGTTATATGATGCCCCCAAACAGTTTTAGAAACATTTTTTGACGAGATGATTGATTTAGAGACATCATATGCTTTCGCAGCTTGGATCACTTTATTTTGTAAATTCTTTCGTAATTCCAAAAAAAATTTTTGAAATCTTCGTTTGAAGTAGTTTTTTGAATTTCGGAGAAAAATTTAAGTTTTTTCTCTCGATACCAATATTCCTTTTGTGATCCATTTGTTGTTTGCCTTTCTCGGGCAAACTTTTGATTGTTTTAGTAGGACAGCATAAATTTAGATGGTAATTAAAATTTTTGGAGAACAATTTAAAGTGCTGCTCTACTGACTGTGGTGGATTTAAGAAATCCCAATTTTCTTTGGAAAGGGAAGCGTTTGAGGAGAGCAATGTTACCTGGCCTTATGTCTCTTATAGTTTTTAGTATTTTGGACTCCCTTTATATTTTTTTCGCCACTAATTACAGCCTCTTGGCCGTAGTGGTCTGATATGGCTGTGTTTACCACGGATACCGCGACACCTGAAAGGTTAGTGATGACGTTGTCAATTGCTGTCTGTGTTGTTGCCGTCACTCGCGTTGGTGTTTTGACTGACAACGCAAAAGGCCAAAAGACCTTAACAAATCGATAAACCGTGTTGTGGAATGGTGATTTTTGTCCAGCGCGTCAATATTGAAATCACCCATGAGGACATAATCCTGTTTTTGGTTTGTCAGGTCAGTCAGCACGGCTTCGAATTTGGAAAAAAAAGTTTCTTCGTTTCCGCTGGGTGACCTGTAAAATTCCGATGACAATCAATTTTGACTTGTTTGTGTGAAGTTTGATTCCGACTGCTTTCAAAATCTTTTTCAATTGTTTCCCTAACTGAAAAAGTGCTTAAGTTGGAATTTTGTCTCACGAAAATTGCGACTCGTCCTCCTTTGGATAGTTTTCTACAATATGAGTTCGCCACTTGAAATTTGGGATTTTGCAACGATCAATGTTTTTGCTGTTGAAGCCATTTTCAGTAACTACAAGTACGTCTGTCTGTAGATCCTCACACATGAGTTGAACTTCATCTAATTTGTTTGTAGCAGATTGTGCATTTTTGATGAAGGCGTTGGTAGAATGGGGTCCCTAAAAAACCAGATTCATATTTAAGGCCTGAACTGACATTCCTTTGGCCTGAGATTGTTGGATTGCCCAGCAGGTCGGCTGATCACAACCATCCGCGTAGCTGTGATGCTGGGCGGTTGTGTCGGTGGTGTCGGTGATGCCGATGGCGACCGGGGTGGAGCAGTAGGAGCGGTGGTTCCGAAGCGGTGACGAGGTAGACTGGTTAACTCCTTCACTATCAAACCAGCCAGTAAAGATTTCCCCGTTGTTGTCAAGTGTAGGCCCGTGAGGGGTGAAGTGTTCACGGCCCAGGACACTGATATCAATCATCGCCACGCCCCTCGTAGCGTTCACACAACTCGCTCACATAGCTGTTTCGCGAGAGCTATGGACTCGTGGATGGGGCTGTCGGGAGGCAGGTCGTATCGAGGTGGTAGAGGCGACACTAGGATATTAGAGGAGATCCTGCAACTCTTGATTACCTCCTCCATATGCTGGAACACGATGTCCTGTCTTTCCGGCAGCCAAATCGTTGGTTCCGGCGACGAGGACGTAGCAGTGGTTCTCTGGAGGGGCGTGGGAAGGTGCGATCTGGAGGAGTCCAGCGCCGGGCTTGCAGACTCCGATGATGTTAGTGTGGCCGGCTGTCTGTGCTCTCATAATGGCAGAGAGGTGAACGGCTGTGGCTATCGCCTAAAACAGTCACATTTTTGAACGGGAGGATAGTTTTTTTTAAGTTTTGTGTGTTTTTTACTTTTTGTATCGTGATCATGTTTTTTTGAAGATATGTGTTTTTTTTTTTTTATTTGTTGTTTTTTTTCCTGGCGTTTTTTCTTCTTACTCCTCACTACTGTGAAGCTTGCCGTATCCTCATCGTTTAGGTCTGATAGGGCCATGTATCTGTTCCCTACAGTTATTTGAGGAGCATGAGCAGGTGACGTATGTGGCTGTTTCGCTGTCCCGCCCGGTGGCTGTTTTCCCATACACACCACACATTCTTCCCTCTCCCTGAGGCACTTCAGCTCCGCCTCTAAGACTTCAATGGTGGTCCTGAGGCTGGCCACAAGATCTCGGGGTCTCGGCACACCGCTGGTCCCCGCAGTTGATCAGCAGGTCACACTGCACGCCGCAGTCAGTCGCGCGAGACACGTACAGGTGAGTCAACCCGCGGCGTGGACGCCACGAAAACCTGGTTTGGTGTACTGCATGAGTCGTGTATCCGACTCAATAGAATGGTCCAGAACGTGCTTCAACTGTTTTTTCGAGCTGCAGTAGACGGTCTTGGAGAACTTTGTTTTCGGCAACCAGGTCGGCTACTTCCGCGGCAGAGGCAGAGTCAAGACAGACAACCGGGATCGAGGCGCCGGTGGACGTCGCGGGTGACGCGGGGATTTCAGCATCGCTCGAGAGCGCGGGCTATCGCGGCAGACTGTGCCGACGAGGCCACAGGCGTCGAAGGGGAAGCGGGCGTCGCGGGAGATGCCGGCAGGCGGGGTAGGTGCAGGAAACAAGGACAGAGTCCTCATGGTGACTGGATGGGCCCTTGGTGTTTTTGCCGCTGCACGACACAAGTCTCGTCGCCTCGGCGTTGGTCTTCAACGTCGCTCCACAGTTCCGCCCCAAACAGCGCCAGGCTCTTTCTTCCCCGTTCTTTAAAGCAATGGCTCTCTCTATACTTGTAGTTGTGGTGGAGGATAAGAGGTTTTCCATTTTTTGTTTGCTCAAGAGTCAGAGTCATTTTTTTTGTAATAAATATGAATATAGGCACTAATTTATGAAATATAATTAAAATAAATATGAGTATAAGTTAAAATATTTAAATAATTTAAAATCACAATAAACAGTAAACAAACAAATAAATAAATAAATAAAAGACACGAACAAAAAAAATAATTTAATCAATAGTAAAATAATTTTAAATCATCGGGGCTACAAAAAGATAGCGTCCCTGGTGGGATTTGATCTGTACACATGTACAGTTAAACCGATTGTAAACTTAATTAACTCTATAAAATTGTTACAAGACTCACTGATCTACTGCACCAGAGGAATAATGCACGCCACAAACTTCCTGAGAGATGAACGTCACCTATAAAGTTAAACCAATTGTAAAGCTTGTAGTAGTGTAAAGTTAACTCTATATGATTACTGCAAAACTCGATGAACTACTGCAACAGAGGAATAACGCACACCTCAGACTTCCTGAGAGATGAACGTCACCTATAAAGTTAAACCAATTGTAAAGCTTGTAGTAGTGTAAAGTTAACTCTATATGATTATTGCAAAACTCGATGAACTACTGCAACAGAGGAATAACGCACACCTCAGACTTCCTGAGAGATGAATAGTTCTAGTGTTACTAAAGTACTTGGTAACTCTTGTTAACTTAGTTTAAACTTAACAAAAAATCTTCATGTTTAGATCGTTCTTCGCCGTGAGATATTTGCAAAGTGTAATGTACCTCCTTTGAAGTGTTTAGAGATAAGATTTTCGTTACAGTTAAACTAAACAGAGTGTTGTATCCCCGCTCAACAGGTGTTTCAATGTTTCAGTCAACTGCAAATTAGTTTAAGAAATATATTTATTGTGTATTTAAGTTCTATCGATTATTCAAAGTATCTCAATCAGAAAAAAGCTAACATTATAGGAAAAAAATTGCATCCATTCATGTCAGGACGGTATGTATGTTAGGTTCCTATAACAGTACTGCATTCACGTTTGAGTCAGCTTTTGATTAATTACTCGTTTAAAACTGAAAATTAGCCTTCTATTTTGAATAAACCCAGTTATAAATAGCCTTCTAATATAACATACTAGTGATGCAAGATAATCAACTATTATCTAATATAAATCTGTTCATACCTTTTGCAAAATATTCAAATGTATTTTGATGAGACTGATTTTCCTCCTGGAAACATAAACAGTACATATAGCACAATCAATTATCCTGCATCTTTTGTTAAATGCATGTTTGTTCTACTGTTAAATCGTACACGCTTATTTATAAACAGTACATATAGCGCAATCAATTATCCTGCATCTTCTGTTAAATTCATGTTTGTTCTACTGTTAAATCGTACACGCATATTTATAAACAGTACATATAGCGCAATCAATTATCCTGCATAGTTTGTTCAATGCATGTTTGTTCTACTGTTAAATCGTACACGCATATTTATAAACAGTACATATAGCGCAATCAATTATCCTGCATCTTTTGTTAAATGCATGTTTGTTCTACTGTTAAATCGTACACGCATATTTATAAACAGTACATATAGCGCAATCAATTATCCTGCATCTTTTGTTAAATGCATGTTTGTTCTACTGATAAATCGTACACGCATATTTATAATCATTATGTAGAACAAATGTTAGTAGTATATTTTTAAACGGTAACATGCATTGTGTAGCATTCCTTTGGTTGTACAGTGTTTTTCAAACTTTGAACAACTAATTGTGTTAATTGTTTCATGCATGTTACGCCAATCCTTATTAAACCTAATCAATTCCATATTACCTCTAACAATGCCAATGACATTTATGTTATTTATAGTTCATTGATATTATAATTTAAAACGCTTTCTTTCTATTCAAAATGTTTTTTTCCATATTCGTTATAAATTTAAAATGCTATGACATCATAAAATCAGTTAAATTAAAAATATATTATCTTATTAAATTATTGGATGAAGGTATCTGTTAAAAAAACTATAATTTTTATTAATATCCGCTTCATAAAAACCTAAAATGTTACAAATAAAATGGAATTAGGAAATAAATCTTCTCGTTTAACTTTATGATGTTAATATTAAATTAAACTTTTATAAACAAAACTCTTTTAAATTTAAGGCTTAAATAAATGTGTTTAAAGATGACAGACAACACATATTAGTTACAATATTATTATATAATTATGAAAATTAAAACTTTTAAAAAGTTTTGACTTTTATGGAATTCAAATAAGTTTATTATACATAAAAAATACTTAAGTATTTTAAACGGATTTTGAGATATTGACTAGATGTAAATCCATTCATGTCAATAAACCAAGAACACTTAAGTGGAATGCTGAATCAAGTTAAAACTTGGTACATATATTGAACTGTTTAATATCTTGTGCCCGTTTATGAGCCAGCTTAGTAGCATTGTTCTGGGACACATATGAGTTTTACTAAAATTTTTTATATTCATTTTTTATATGTCAAGAGTTTTCGAGATATTTAGGTACATGCAAAATCCATGAGGATAGGTTAATAATATTTCAGTTATCAAAAAAATTACCTAACGTACATCTTACGACTAAGCCAAGATGTCTTTAATACAGTTTTCGGACTGATATTAAAATATACAGATTTAACTTGGTGCACAGTATAGAACGCAACATGTTAATTTGTTATACCCAGTATTGACCAATAAAAAGTTTCAAGATGGTGGATTTTTTTATTCCTGCAAAAATGATCACTCAACTACTTCTCAGTATTACCCCTAAACTATAAATATAAAAAAAAATATATTAGTATATATATATATATATATATATATATATATATAAACTAATTTTAGTATTTTTAAATGTTTAAATGTTTCAAGATGACAAGAACTTAAAGATTGGAAAAGAAAATGGCTATAAAACATCAACTAGCAGTTACACGCAGCTTCGCAAGTAACTTCCAATTGGAAAAAGGGACACATTGGACATATTCTTTTTAAATATCATTTTAAACACTCCTGAAATGATTGAAAGTCACTGAAAGATTTCAAATTTATAATCCATGTTTAATATCAGTGTAAAGAACAGAGTTTTAGTATCCTGAATTCGGATAAACAGTTATAGGAGTAACCCATGAAATAACTCGAATTTACCTAAATAAGGCTTAATATTTCATTGGATATCTTATATTTATATTCTGAAATAGCAGTCGAACAAATATTTAAGTAGTACACGACATTTTGGGATTAATTTTGAAAAAGATTAGTGCTATTAATAGATTTAAACAAAACGTACAGAGACAGTACTTACACATAGCTTGGTTGAGTTCGATAGATAATCCTATGGCAAACTGACTATTGGATATTAAAAAAAAATCTATCTATTGCTGTAGTATGGGTAAACCAATAACCATTGTAACTTACCTGAATTAATTTTATTCAAGCTCAGATATTACTATAAAAGAATAATTTAAAATAGTTAAATAACTGCTTTATAAAGTAACCTTTTACTTTTTACGACATAGGAGTTAGATACAGCTATGAGAAATGCTTTATGTTGTTAATTTTATAATTTTTGTCAGGTATTCCATTACTTGATGATCAGTACAGATATTTGCTAAATAATATGTTTTATCTTACTCCCGTGACAATAAACACGTATTAACACTTAATTATTAAACTTACAATCTCCGGATCAAGACAAGATCTAGTGGGAGGAAGGGGTGTTTAATAATTTATACGCTTTGAATTACGAAATAAGTTTTTGAATTTTGTTGCCATTAATACTATCGTTTTAGCAAAGTTTTTTATGTTTCCAAACTAGAAAACATCGTTTTCTATGTGGTATAGTTTTTTTCTATTTTGATCCTATAGTTATGGGCTTCATATTTACAGCACAGAAAGAAATGAGTGCGCGTGTGTGTGTATTTGGTATTGTGTATCTTGTATGAAATAATAGTATAACGGTACAATCAGGTGGTTATTGGTGTAAAGAGTCACCAATACACCCATATGTTTTATGTCATATTAGATCTAGTGTTCCATGTAATGTACAGAATGATATTTATTATTACGAGAAGTCAACCCTGAGATTCCAGAGTCCAGTTTCATAATTCAGGAACAAATAAGTGTTTTGTAGAAAGAACGAAAATTGAGATGTACATTTATGATTGTTTAACTAAACAGAGGAATATTACATGTGAGCTGTGAGAGTAATGTTTTGGAAGCTTTTATTTTAATTTTATTTGGTGTGAAAAGTAAAAAATAAATTTAGTATCTTGCTTTATTTAAGCAAAAATTGTTTTTACAGGGCTAGAGCAAATTATACATTTCGTAACGTTAATGTTGCTGTTTGAGTGTTGCATCAACAACGGGTCAACTGGGCAACTAAGGAAGAATGTTGTTTAAGTGGTGATAGATTTCATATGTTGTTAATGGAAATTAATGCATGGCCAAGCGAAGAGTCTATTTCATAAAAAAGGTTTGCCATTGTTGGTTCCGACTTCCCTGATTGTACATAATATTATATAATATTCAATGCCTCACCTACCAAAGCGTAAATTTTCTCTGATAATTTATAGATGCTTCATCTCACTGAAATGATATTTAATTAAACATCTAATATTCAATCTCAGGTACTTTCAAGACAAAAATCCGTCTATTACTTTTGTGCATACATTTCTTTAGTAGTACTTTAATGAAAAACATAACATACTCGTATAACTCGTACTGATACTCCAGGAAAGGGAAAGTTTATCTACCGTCCACATTTTGGCCACATAGAACATATTATTAAAGTTAAATCTTGAACGGTAGAAGCTGTTTGTTCATAACTCTCTTGCAGGTGCCCAGTTAATGTTTTCTCTTAGATTGTACAAGTTTCAGAGAGGATAAATGATTTATATAAATGAGGTGTGCTGAAGCCCGAAGGACTATTTCCGTTAGTTCAGATATCTGACGCTAGGGCTGCACCATGCCAAGCAAGTGACTGTACTTCATCTTCTTCCAAGGTATTCGAAACCTTTCAAGAAAATTAACTTTTATCTGTTAACAGCTAATTAATAGTCATGCCTATACTTTTACTACAGCTCATTTCCTTACACAGTTAGCAGCGCTACACTTCAAAAGCGGGCAGAATCACAGACACTCGACACAAAAAGTGTCATCACCTCATCACTTGCTACATCATCAACGTACTGATTGAAATAAGATAAATATGATAGCCTGAGAGGAATGTACCGCCTGTTACCCTCAAAAAGCGTCCGAGCTTTCAATTGTATCCTGCTCCAATTTTTACGGCACAATATATGGGTTGTCTCTTGGGTAACTAGAATAATAAATTGTTTCAACCTGACAATTCCAATTTTATAAGTAGTTTATATTGTTACCATCTAAATTGAATATACGTTAGCTCTATTTTATATTATATAATTTGGATTTGGAAAAGTAATCTCCAAGTATGTAATAGAGATGTATCATTTATACAGAATATTAATATTAGTTTAAAGAAGTTTCAATTTGTAAAATGAGCAGTTATTGGACGTTTTGTCTAAAATAAAGTATCACTAGTAGCTAGATATGGTAAAAATATTAGTAAATGCAAAGTAATGATCTGATCATACTCAATTTACTACGCGTACACTACAAATCATATTGCTTAGAAGTCCTCTTTTCACATAACGATGAATCGAAAAGATTTTAACCGTACCACAGGAAATATCTTCCACTGGAACTAGACTACACCAGCTCTAAGTAGATCATTTTAAAGGATAATAATATATATTATTTATCTTAGGCGTTAAATTCAACCATGCACTAGATATATAATTAATTCGAAACATAAGTGATCTTTAAAGCACAAACCAGAAAAAAAAACACCAATATGCGACAACTAACTTTGTAAAGCCTGTCATGAAAAGAATGAACGTAGTCATAGTATTAGAGGATGCCTGGACAATAGTGGAGATATCAGTCCAAAAAAGGCATGTTTCCATTGTAGCACATATTGAGTACAAATTAAAGTAATCCTCTTGACCATCCATTGATTAAGAATAAGTAAAAATTTACTCATCGATTCGTAGTTAATGAATTGTAAATTGGTTATAAATTTGGCTGCTAAGTTCGATACTAATTGTTAATATTGTATTTTTGATTAATAGACTTACATATAACAATCTCATTAGTGAAATACTTTCTAGTTGCATTCTGAGTTGCGAATTAATGTTTCGTTCAAAATACTGCATACAGAAGTAATGAATGACGGATAAAGTTGTGTTAGCAACGAAAGTACGTGGTGCATTGTAAGAAGAATTAATAAAAAATAACATCAAACAGTCTCACAGGAAATTCTATTACATTATGTTTTGTTGACTTCAACTTTAATCCTTTACAATGAAAGTTTTCCTCCTGACTTGTCTATTTACTAAGACAAGTCAATACAAGGTTTGGGATTTCCCAGAGGACAAGCGCCATCTTGAACCGGGAAGACTTTGTCTTGATCAAGTCAATTACAGTTCAAATCTCAAGCGTCAGAGGGTGGTGATGTTCTGTGGTAAGTTTCGCAGAGGGGGGAGAGGGAGAATCTTAAATTAACGTTCATGTTTTTGTCTCTCCTGACCTAAAACATCAGATGACAGGTAAGTTAATATACCCCATCGGTAAAGAAACTTACTTATACTTTATATATATTTATATTGATTGAATTAATTGAAAATCTAATAATTTTACTGATATTTTTATTGATAAATAAAAAGAAATGACCAAACCATATGCAGCAGATGAGACGTTAGTAACGATTGATGTAACTTCTTTACATACCAATATTGACCACACGAAAGGCATGGAACACTTTCTAAACAAAAGGTCTCTAAATTCTAAAAAAGCACTAATTTCATAATTTCTCTCATAAATTTGGTATTGTCTTCTAATTGTTTCAGATTACAAAACAATTTGTACTTATAAAAGAAAGGCGCAGCCATGGGTACTCGAATGGCCCCGTAATATGCAAATCTTTTTATGGCGAAATTTGAAATAGAGTTTGTAGATTCTCAATCGTTTAAACCTTTATTCTGGACTAAAATCAAAATTACCTGCTGATTCTGATGTGGAATCTAAATTCAAGGGCGTATATAATTCTAATAAATCAAGATGCATGGTATGTAATAAAATAGAAGAGTCATCTGAATTCAAAATAAATTCAAACTAAAAATTTTTCAAAATTATTAGGATTTGACACGTGATACGAAAACGTAATGTATCAAATCCAATGTATCAAATGACCGAAAGAATATTTTGGCTCTTCAACAAACAATATAAGAATAAGAATGAAAGGTTACCGTTATGATTTCAAACATAATGATAAAACGACACCATTAGACATTCATGGTAAAATGCACAAAGAATATTTTGAAAATGTATGTAAGGTAAAACCAATACGAACAATTAATAATCATTCAAATACGTAAAAATTAAGAAATTTAGAAAAAGGATGTCAAATTGTCACAAAATCCAAATTTCTTTTTGGATTGAATCTTCGATCAATTATTTCACTCTTCACGACTTTACAACCATAGTTTGAACATCTGTTTTATATTTCAAAAATATTATATTTGTTTATTTTTATTCATTTATTTATTTGTATTTTAGGTTTTTGGTTATGTTATGTGTTTAATTTTGTTAAATTGTACCTGATGAAGCGTAATACGAAATATATAACACATCAAAAGTAATATGTCGGCCTTACATATACATATAAACCGAGTAAATTTAGTCCTGATACGCCTGGATATATTCCGAATGTATTGAGATATTAATGTAAAACCTTCATCATACTTATTATATTAATATTTTGGAGTTTGTAAAGAGTAAAAAAAAAAATCACCACCCCTTAACAATTAGGGGATATCGCAGTAACTTTAAACTTTCAAACCGCAACCACGATCTTGCGACATTTCATTTTAAATGTCTATGCAATAGAAACACAAAAACACCTGTACCCCGTTTCTATGGGCAAAAACTCAAAAATATAATAATCTGTAGGGACTCTATATTTATATATATTACAATCATGTCACCAGGAAAGAAGGTGTGAATGGCTCCGTTAGGTTGCTATTGCTAACCTACCCCATACCTGTAATAGCAGGTGGGATTTTAGCACCTACACTTTTATCTCTATCTCTAGAAAATTTGCATGGTGCCGTGCCACACCTTGACATCAATGGGTATTTACAGGGCATATCGATTGTTGCAGTACCCAGTACATGTTCAACTTGAATATATAAACTAGCCATACGCGAACCCTTTAAGTAAACACCTTAGAAGAAAAAGACAAAAAAGGTAGTTTTAGAATGATTTTGTTACAAAACTTATCTATCTACAGGAAATGTATGATTAATAGGTTTTCAATTTCGGATTCGAGATTCTTAAATACATTGAATAATGTATATTGTATTAAATAATTTACTATTGATTATATGGATTTAAAGACGGCCATTTATTTAGTTTTGTTATACTAAAAACAGGTATCATCCTATCAAAAATCATGGGTAAAACCTAATAGAAACAAATATATCAAACGATGTATTAATCAAGTTATGAGACAATAATATGACCCGATATTTTTTTGGTGATTTTAATCTAATAATTTAAAAATACAACTTTAAAAATGGATGAATGATAAGAAGACATTTACGGTAGAAAAGGACTTTCAATAATTTTAAGATTTTAATGCCACATAAGTTGGTAAACGTTTGTGAACCTATTACTCCATAAATTGGAACAATCTCGTTTATATGTGTCTGGTTGTACGCACGATATTTCAAAAACGACTTACATATAGACACACCACAGTCAACATAGATGTGCATGTTATTCTGTGGGATTAGAGTGGGCGACAGCGAAACACATTAACTTGGTTTTTCGGGTAACCATTAAGGTAACACGAATATGCAAATAAATCAATGTGTAAATAGACTAAGTACATCGTGATTAATGTGATAGGTACAACATCCGTGTTGCTGGTAATCTTCTTATATAGCTTGAGAGAGTTTACAGTAAGGATTAATTCCAAATCGGTTAACAGAGATATGTAGCAGGGAAATCGAGTAACACGTGGAAACTTTAGGGAAACTGAGTAATGAGAATTCTAAACCACCTAAACCCCCCCCCCAATCATATTAAAGCAGCGGGTTTAAGGCTTTGAGCTCAGTGAGACCGAATTTAATCCCTGCTTAAGTTTACGTGGTTAATATATTTTGTAGTGTAACACCTACTAATACTCAGTAAAGCTTGTCACAAATTCCTGTATTTAACTGTTATTCAATTCGTGATTGTAGGAAAATGTACATATAACACAATTAAAATTTTTGGATGTAATTAATTACAGAAATTGTTTAGGTACCTAATTACTAAACATAGTCTGCTTATAATTAGTCCTGCATTTCGAATTCACTTTGATTAGTATACTGTATATATATTTTAGTAATGTTGATTTACAGGATCACCTGCTCGTTACATGATAGCAAATATAACAAAGAGTAGAGTTGAGGTAAGGGTTTTAAGAACGATGTTAAGTAAGGCTTGGAGGACAATTTTTTGTTATAAGCTGTGACATCATACTATATACTACGGTTACATTAAAATATGTTCATAGATTCCTGTTTGTCATCCCCACATCCTTGTTAAAAGCAAGAATACATTATTAAAACTGTTGTGCGTACTCAAAGTACGTATGCGTAAGTACGTATACGACTAGATAAAATACGTATATATAATCTTCTGTGAAAGTGACATTTTATTTCAATCTAAAAATAAACTGTGACCTCAACAGGTTTCAAAAATTAATTGTATTACTTACAGTAAAATGACACGGAGCTACATAATAAGGCGTTTCCTTTAGGGTTTCATAAAGAATTCGTAATAAAGAAATTAAACTAGATAAACTGTTAAATAGTTGAATTTTAAATCTAAAACCACCGGTGTTTCGAATTCAGTTTAACTTACACTAGCGTAATATTTTTTGACATTTATAGATACTTCCACCGTATTGTTTATATTGTTTTGGATGACCTACCTAAATCTAAATAATTATATTTTTTCAGCGTGATTGTTATATTTTCAATAATTTTTTTATATAAAAGAAAATATAGGCTAATTCAAACAGGAGGCATTTTGTGATGCAATTTAAACGTTTCTCATATTATCTCATTTTTGAAAGGAGAATAAATAAATGAATGAATACAGTCTTTATTATCTGTGGATGGATATCTTATAAATGATGATTGCTAATTAAATTTATTAATTCATAAGGAATCATCAATTATACCTTGTAAATAAATTAATGTATCATTACTCTACATTTATTATAAGTTGAAAAATTTTGTTTTCCATCAGTGTTTATTGTCACAAACAAGCCTTCATAATGTCTGCTCAAAGTATTTGTGCGAACTCAAACTACATCAATATCCTTTGTTACACATATAATCGACGAAAAGGAACATCAAAACATTTTGCCGAACATGTCAAATGCATTGTTATAACTCTACAAATAGGTTCATAAAAGTGACATACATCATTAGGTTGAATTGTTTGTTCTTTTAACGTACACATCATTCTTCTTGTAATAATAAACTTTAATCACTGTTCTGATTTTCTCCATTTTAGTAGCTCTAGTTTTTAAATCGTATCACTTACGTTTTATTACAAAATATTACTTTATTGAATTATGACTATACAAATAAGGTATTAAATTAATTCTTTATAAAGACTAATATATAAAAAATGGTTAAATCTGATTAGATAGTATTTAATAAAATGATTTTAAACTAAAATATAACTATTAATTATTATATTACTAACAAACTAAAAGACATTTACTACTCAAATACAATTTAAAACGGAAACAGTATGTGAGAAAAACAGAATGAAACAAGGTGTGCCCTTACAGATGTAAGGCAATATTATCCCAGTAAAATTCCAGCAGAAAGTAGCGAGTCGCTTTGAGTGTTGTTGCAGAGGTTCAGAGAGATAAGATTGGCTTCAGGAAAAGTAAACATCGCTTGTGACTTCAGAACTGATGGGATTGTGGTCTAAGCCCCGAGTGTTTTGTCGTGCCACCTGGCTTTTAAATTACGGCTCCAGACTTTAGGTCTCATTCACGTTAAGGTTCATTGTATATGGTATATAAAGGTTCAAATTAAACATAAATAAAATTTAAATTATGTTTAAAGTTGTACTGAATTAAAATGATGAAAGTAGGCTAGTGGTTTAATAGTTTTTCTTGTAAAAAATAAAACTTATAATTTTTAAAACAGTTCATGATATAAATAGTGTACGTCGAAAGTTTTCGGGAATTGAACATTATTTATTTTTCTTAAGTCCTAATATACTTTTGGTAAAATTATTTGTTAATAAATTGTTTAATAAAGTAACAATAAACCCTAATAAATGCTATTTGTTTTTCAACTTTTAACACCCTTTACATTTACTGCAAGATACATTTTAAAAAAATTTTAATGATCTGTATCAAGAGACCATAAATATAAGATACTAAAAAACCACCTTTACATTTAAAATATTTCCTAAAACAACCCCTCATACCTGAAATATACAACCTACAAATTTCTTAGTGGGTTCAAATTAATGTTATCTTGTTATTTGCCAAAATATAGGGGAGTACAGTTTAAATTTGAATTCTATATTCACTTTTCATACCGCTACAATTAGTGGCCCAGACAGTCTGGTTCACTCTGTATACGTTTATTTGTGATTATTTCAACAGATGTCATAAATTATTCAATTTCTCTTCGGCATTTTCGTGTCGTAGCCTGAGTCGTCGGTTCAGTAAATTGAATTGAATAAGTTTCCCCATAAGTATTAAAAGCCTCAAGCATAATTTTACATATTTCGTTTTAACAACCATTTTGTATTAATATTAATTTAATTGGTTAACAAATTATTTTTCACATAGACGAGGCGTGTTGAGGTTCGGTTGTGTTAGATCTGTGGTCCGAAGTAAGAGCTGCGCCACGACCACTGCTTATGCGTGTTTGGTCTTATTTCATATTATGAAAGCTTTCTAAAAAGTCAACCACCTTTTATGTTAATAGTTAATGTATTTTCAGGCCGAGAGACGGCGCTAGCGTAGGTTCATTCAACTTCCACCGTCGGTAGAGCTGTACTTGGAAGGCGGATATACCTTTGTGCTGACCAGAAAACAGGGATTTCTAACAGTACAATTAAAGGTAATACAAATATTTTATATGAGTACTAGCAGTCACTCACGGCTTCGCACGCAATTTCCTAGGCTTTGCAAGTGAATGAGTAATTCTGGTTACGACATAGCCAATAAATATGTCAAGAAGTGTATAATTATGTCCGTTGTATTTTACAGGGTATTAGTATTTTCTCCATAATTTATTTTTCCTATATAAACACAATTTTTAGAAGCCTACTTCTCTAAAAAGACAACTTATTCGGGTTTTATAAGTCTTAATTTATATTACAAGTGCGATAGTAAGTAAGGGGTAAAATTCTCCCAATTAGGGAGACCGCTACCCTAAAAAATGATATCCGTGCTACATTTTAGTATTGTGGCCCAGCGCTTAAAAGCAATCAGATATTCAATCTTAACAAAATTCTTGTTACTATTAGCCTACTTCTAGCTACAAGGATATGTAAATTTAGTGGATATATTCAATACAGATAAAAGTAAAAATTGATCATCAAATCAGAATTTTTATTATTTCTGTTGTTTGAAATATTGAATTTTGAGGCTTGGTACCAAAACTGAATGCTAGGGTAACAGTGCTCCCAGGATTAAATTAATAATTAATATTTTAAATAAATACCATTATTTATTAAATTTTAACATTACGTATAGCTCTGATTACCAGAATATACAGATTATGCATTCAAAACATTAATATATGCTACATAGACTTTAAGTTGCATAACGTGACAATCTTAACTAACTCCTTTAGCAATATGCCATATAAGCGCTTGTTAGTATATAGCTAAACCCATATTATTTAGTGGCCGTCTTAAAATTAATAATAAATGGCAATAATCTGGCACAAATTAATAATTAGTACCTAGCAAAAAACAATACTGCCTGACTAGGCCGGTGCCACTGCTGCTGAAATAATCATGAAAGAACGGGGATTACACAGTTTGATGAAAAAAATAAAACGAACTTAGTTAGCTACTTAAAATACAACGAATCAATATTGTTTGTTTGCTGAATATGTCCAGAAGTAATGTCGCCGAAGTAAATTCAGGCTCCTTATATTGGACTGTGACAGAGAAATGATTTCCCAAAATTACACTTAGGTTGTCGCCCACCACAATTGGACGCGAACTCTCAAAGATTAGTCCCACGAATAAAACATTCTGTCAAAAAGAGAATATACTACCGTTATAAATCACTCCGATATTGGTATGTTTTGTTCTAAAAGTCTTTAAATTATTTAAAAATGTAGGTAATAACTTTGTCCTTGAGTTCATTGCAGTACTGACCAATCACTGCATACTAATTTTTACTACAATTACGAATACTTTTTACCTGGATATTTCCTTATTCTGTTCTCAACGAAGGGGTTGAAAAAGATATTAAAAAGATAAGTTACTACTATTATCAACCTTATTTCATGCATTAAACACTATTAATTTAAAAAATTGAAAATAATGGTTAAATTAACTATTCATAAACAAAATTAAAAAAAAAACTAATGACTGACTAATTGTATATATTAATTGTCATTTATATATATATATATATATATATATATATATATATATATATATATAATGAGTCAGTTGCAGATGTCACAGACACTGACTACGAAAGTTGGCCAAGAGTCTTAATTCCTTGATTGGCAATCTGTTTTAATTACAGCTGGCCTGACGCTCGAAATCTACATTGATCGTTAACAAAACACAACTTTCACTGATGTGTATTCCTCTTACTTTTAGTTAGAGCATATTGGTATATTATATATTTATAAATATATTAACAAAAATAGAAAAATAATGTTTTTAGTCTTATATTTTCACAGGATTTAATAATTGTGTTAAAATAAATACAAAGATTATTCTCATTTGAAGATATCAAAACTAAAACTTTCAGGTATATTTTGAATACAATATAATCCTATTGCTCATGTTTTTTTTGTATAATTTAAGGAAAATTTCCGCATAACTTCACCATATATTCCAATGTTAGATCACATTGGGTTATCGTATCGTGATCGTAGGGAGGCGCCACCTGAAGGAAAAATAAAGACATCACTCGCGACATTACTTAAAATTAAACTTAGATCACGCGAGCGTTCATTTAAATTCTATATTTAAATAAACACGTATGTATTTACCTAAGTAAATAACCTAATAACAAAATGTATGTAGGGTTAGAATGACGTCACCTCGTGAAATCGCTTTCCGTGAGACAATCTTGAGAAGAACTTATTGTCATAATGACATTTAATTTTCACAGTATGTCATATGCAGTAGGATATTTCTAATTTTGACGTTTTAGTTCCTCGCAAGCAAACTCTTCCATAGTAGCATCTTGATAGTACCAAAATAGCATATTTTATTAAAAGTACCATTGCATTTTTATAATATATTTTATATTGATTTCCCTTAGCACACTGTGAAAAACACAGATTATTTCCCTTATTTTGTCCTCGTTTAGTACAAGACGTGTGTTTTAAAACTTTGAGTTGATACGAGTAGTGACTTATTCTAAGTTAGTACAACGATTATGCAAGTTGACAAGCAATAAGTATACGTATTATAATAAATACATGTTTTATGAATATGCAGATTGATTTGAGGGCCGGCCTGAAAGGTAGTATAAGTACAGGTTTTAGAACCGATATATTACACAGTGCTCTTCCGTGTGTACTCTATTATATGTGTTTACGTCTCAGATGTTTTTTATTTTGGATCAATTTGGGGGGAAACTGAATTGAAAATAATAAAATATAATGTTAAATATTACCTTTATAAACATTAAACCTTTGCTGCTTGTGTTAGTTTTTATATTTTAGCAGTTGGCTGCACAACAATAAAATAAAGATTAATATTTTTCGTTTAAAACACAAATATTGTTCTAGTAGTACTGCACTATTATTCCGCTTTTTCACTTAAGACAAGCGAAGGAATTCGTTCATCACTTACAGAACGACAGTGTATTCAAAAAAGGTATACTACAAGGAGGGGTAGTGGGCACTATTCTCAGTAATTTCATGTGGAAAAAGGGTGTTGGAAAATAATACTGCTTCCCCTCCCCTTACTGAAGATAAAAGGAACTGTGATTTACGGTCAATTAGTTTGTCTTCAAATGCCTAACAAGGAAATATTTCAATTAAGCGTAAACAAATAACTCTATTTTTTATATAGTTGGAAGGAAGAAAGTTTGATATTGTGACAAACGGGCCCTAAAAATCTTCCTTCGTCTGAACATTTGAAAGAATTCTCCCTCCGAGAAGAGATGGTATGGAGTAGGGAGTGGTCTGAGTGGACAGTGGGCAGCAGAACAGATCCACCGACAACGTTCACGGGACGAGACGGAAGTAACGACGACACCCGGGAGGAGGCACGGCGGGACACCAACGGCCCTGGATTGGATAGCGATGCCGGTCAGCTGAGAGTGACTTTATATTAATGTGTTCGAAAGTTTGTAAAGCTATGTTCTGGTTAGTGAAGTTAATAGAGAGGGCATCGTACAACTCCACTAATGATTAAGTGAAAAGTAAACATTTATATATTCTTTTATTTAGTATCCCTTGCTACCACCCTCCCCCACCCACGAAATCATTCTACTGAGGGGTGCGTGACATCAAAAGTAGCGTCACTAAGAAAAATTATCCAATATATGGTAAATTGTACTGTACCTCGAACAATTCAATTTACCATCTAACCCGTAGGGTTTGTCCCAAGGACTACATTGAGCAAAACTTTTGCGGGTAAGAAAGACCGGTCACCATTTTTCTATAAATTACAAAGACGAAAAAAACCAATAGCTCTACACGCTATTCACCTCAAGAAAAGCTTTGAGGATTGTTATAAACTCAAAGCTATAAGCAAAATTACACCTTGTGAAATAGCTCTCGGAATGATTTGCATTTAGGGAATAATGAATTGGCACAACAACTTTTATTAAAATCTAAACAACTATATGAACGTTGCATTCGCTAACTTATTGTTTTCCACTTTAATCCTTAGATTCTGATCTGAAAATTTACTTAAATTCAAAGTTATATTATATTATGCTATTATTTTTTTAAGGGGGCAACGTACCCAAAAAATTGATTTTTTCTAAAAAAATTTTTTATTTTATTTTTTTAGTTTCTAAAATGTTTGGAAACAATTATTATAATTGCCAAAAGTGTGTTTTTTTTAAATAAAATCTATTAGGCGCGTAGAGGTGATTTTTTTTTCCTCCAGGCGGCCATTATAAGTGGCAAGCTTTATATCATATATATATACAGGGTGTACATAAAGTCCTGCACGGGTAATAATATTTTCTGAACGATAAACAGATAAAGAAACAAGATTTGGTACAATCAATACTACACCTAAAAATCTACTTTTTGAAGGAACTAATCAGTTTTCTGTAATATCATGGGGACGTCCCGCAAGGGAGTCAGAAGGAAATCTTAAATAGGAGCATTAGGTCAATATGGACATCATTTTAAAGCGCTTATCTAGCAGAGTTTAATGCCGCAAACCGCACTCAAAAAAAGATTGATCCAGTACAAAATGGCGGCTGTTCAAAGATTTTAACTTGGTTACATTTTATTAGTAGCCATAACCCCAGTAAAGCAAAACTGCAACCAAACGAATACTGCAGCTAACTACTACATTATGCTTGTCAGTTGTACAGAAGTGAATTATGACATTAGTTATCCTCAAGGGTTACAAATTTGGTCCTAATATATTGATAACGGGGAAACCTGATAACAGTAACAATTAGAAATCTCTTATCTTTGGGTCGCAGTTAGGACTTTCCTATTAGCCAGTCTATTCATAGTAGGCTATTCTAGTTTTCTTGTTTTAGTATGTGCTGTCCATCCATGTTATCAGTGCGCTTTAGTACAAAAGAGTTTGTCGTATTGCTTTTAGTTCTTCTTCACTACACTATGTCGCTTGAACGAACGTGAACGTATAACACTTCTTATGAATGGTTGGGGAAATAACAGACGATCACACGAGGAAGCATGCTATTTATTTAATGACTACTTTCACGAGAGGCAGAGCCAATTTCTAGAACAACTGTAGGGAGAACTGTTCAACACTTTATGAAAACAGGAAGTGTTTCCGATCGTCATAGTTCGCTGAGATTTCTAATTGTTACTGTTATCAGGTTTTTCCCCGTTATCAATATATTAGGACCAAATTTGTTAACCCTTGAGGATAACCTAATGTCATAATTCACTTCTGTACAACTGACAAGCATAATGTAAGTAGTTAGCTGCAGTATTCGTTTGGTTGCAGTTTTGCTTTTACTGGGGTTATGGCTACTAATAAAAATGTAACCAAGTAAAATCTTTGAACAGCCGCCATTTTGTACTGGATCAATCTTTTTGAGTGCGGTTTGCGGCATTAAACTCTGCTAGATAAGCGCTTTAAATGATGTCCCATATTGACCTATGCTCCTAATTTAAGATATTCCTTCTGACTCCTTGCGGGACGTCCCCATGATATTACAGAAAACTGATAGTTCCTTCAAAAAGTTAGATTTTTAGGTGTAGTATTGATGTACCAAATCTTGTTTCTTTATCTGTTATCGTTCAGAAAATATTATACCCGTGCAGGACTTTATGTACAAAAACCCTGTATATATATATATATATTCATAATATATCATATAACTATTCATTAATAATTTATTTTATTGCTGTATTCAGTATATTAGAATGCCATAGATTCAGAACTAAGATCCCAGCTTTTTTATGTGTGGTAATCAATCAGTAGATCAGCTGTTTTTCAGTGATCAGCTGTTTAGTTTCCAGTACTGTTCTCTAATCTCACTTTGTGAATGACATGGTGTTTTGTTGTGTTTTGTTCAACAATTTAGTGATTTAAGACTATTATTTCTGATTTAGTCATGAAGCAATCAACTAAAAATCAATACTAAGAAAAGTGTTTGCAGTCAAAGAAAAGACTGAGCTTGAAGTATAAAAAATACTGTCAGCAAGTTAAATTGAAAAAGAATGAAAAAGGAAGAAAAAGAAATTAAAAAAAGAAGGTGTTACCTATGGGGCTGGACTCTTTTAAGTGTAAAATATATATACACTAAACACAAAAACAATGATTATAGTAAATAGTCTTACTTTTCATATATAATAAACATGTGAAGTTTTTTTGCCTTTTCCCGTTTGTTTTTTTCCGTGTTTTCCAACACGTTTTACAACGTAACTTCTTTATTTATTGACCTAGAGACCTCATATTTGTGTACATATGATCTTCAATATATAGTGCACAAGGTGTAGTATGGGATCAAGTATATTTTAAATTATACTCCTAATATAATTTTTTTTTTCCATTTTATAGAAAATTAATAATTTTTTGAAAAAAAAAATAAAATAAAATTTCACTTACCTATTTTGATAACTACACACAAAATTCCATACTACACTTTGTAAGGCTATTTCATTAGCTTTAAAACAATATCTAAAAATTTTGAATAGGTGCAATACAAAAGCAGCTATGGTGTAAAACAAGAATTCCTAATTTTCTTGAAAAAAACCCCCTACCTTTCCTCTGAAGAGGGGTGGGAGGGGGTTAATAATATATTTTCTTTAAACCCTGTCCTAGGGAGACACTTTAATGAACAAAAAGATTAATTAGTGGCAGAAATTAAAAACATATGTTTTGGGTACATTGCCCACTTAAAGTAACAACTAATCAAAATGTGTTTAAATGTCAAAGTTTAAATTCATTTAGTAAAGCTTATTATCAGGTGTTTCTTCTTCCGTTAATTTATTTTATTCAGTGTATGTTTATAAAGTGTACGTGATAAAGTTGTAATTACAAGGAAATATTGTACAGAAAATAACTGGAGTTCTTTAAAATTGTTCTAAGGGAATATCTAAGCCACTAGGCAACACACTTCAAGAGGTTAAGAATTTTTTAAAACCTACTGGTAACGAACAATCTTCACTATCATCATCACACACTTCACTCCATAGTTAAACAATGAAGAGTTCATCTGAGATTATATATATATATATATATATATATATATATATATATATATATATATATATATATATATATATATATATGTGTGTGTGTGTGTGTGTGTGTGTGTGTGTGTGTGTGTGTGTGTGTGCCGTAGTCGTAATTATTTATGCTGAATCGCGGTAGGAAGTAAGCTCTTTGTTAACTAGACGCGGTGCGTGGACATTGTTTGTTGGTTCGAGACCGGTCAATCAGCTGATCGTATTATCTACGGTGATACGTTCCGAGCCTGTTGGGTGGAGAGAGGGAGCGCAGTCTTGAAGTTTCGACGACAGGGTGCAGACCTCAGTAGAGAAGCAGTATTTCTTCCTCTAATCCTATAGTTTTGGGATCTAGAGTAATTCTTTTAATCAGGTGTAAATTTAAATCAAGTTTTAATTTTCTTTAGTGCGTTTTTATTTTCCTATCAGCCTCCATAGTCTTCAAAGTAGTAAGTCCCGTACCAGCGTTTAGTTAATATCTTTTATTTTATACTGTTGTGATTAAATTTGTAAAATTTCCCATATTACAGAGTCTGAGAATTAATTACATTTTTGAAGTATTGTGAATTAAATTTTGGTCGTAAAGTTAATATCAAGTTTGTGTTATATTGATTTTTGAATGTTTTGAGAAGAGAACTTTTCATTTTATTTTGTTAATTTAAACCATTTTTGGAGAAGTATACATTTTTAGTTTCATTTGAATTTTAATTCTTTTTTTGATCAGACTCTTAATTAGATTTGATCGATTGTGAGAAGTTTTTGAAGAAAATCAAATCTAAAGTTTGTAAACTTTGTTAAAATTTTGTTGAACTTTAATTCGGAATAAATCAAGTATTTCCGAAAAGTTGTTTTGATTTATAAAGTATTAGCTCCAAATTAATATAATATATGTGCTATAATAACGGTATATATGAAAGAACATTATCTCCCCGTGCAATAGAACACAATCTAAATAAATTATAAAATTGCTTCGGACTAAAAGGAATTTAACATTAGTAGGAAATTTAAATCTAAATAACAATCTAATAAATTTAAGAAAATTTTAAAACGCACATCAATTAATTTTTAAATCAAGGCAACTAGATGCGTTGAACCTAAGATGATTCTGTTTTCATTCTTATATACATTTTTAGTTCTATGTAAACATTTACAAATATTCGAAATACAGCTGATTGGAATCTTGTTTTATATGGTATTTATTTATTAAAATTCTTTTTTTGTTAAGTTTTTAATTCTTGATTTGAGTTTTGTTTCTATGTTTTATTAATTCAGTGTGTTTTCGATGAAGGGTTCTGGAAATTCCAAAATTAAAACATGAACACTGGATTTTCTGTTTTGTTTATGCTTTAAACTATTTAAAGCGTATTGAAACCAAATGGTATTACAAGAGATATATACATATAAACTATACATTTTTGAGTTAAAACCACGATCAAATGTAACTAAGGGGAAGCCAACCAACTCTTACGTCTTAATGTTGGACCGAGATCATCTTCACTATAAGACGCCTGTATAAAGTATTAAGGTACTATCATATAACCCTATGGTTATACTAAAATTTTGTCAGTAAGGACGCAATATAAAGTTAGCGCAGTGTAATAGATTATCATCTTCACTATAAGACGCCTGTATAAAGTATTAAGGTACTATCATATAACACTATGGTTATACTAAAATGTTGTCAGTAAGGACGCAATATAAAGTTAGCGCAGTGTAATAGATTATCATCTTATCATATCACTTTCTTCATTTAATTTACAAAGCCATTCTTCTATAGCCTATTATAACTGGCTACTTTGATGAAGACTTAATTGGATTATATGAAAGTTAATTAAGATAATGGAGTAAAGACTCGAGGGTTGATAGCTTAAGTAATATTCTATCACTTACCCTTTCAAGTTAAAATAACACGTTCTGTGTTTACACATTGAAAAATTGAGTTTATTTGCTTTACAGTTATTTTACAGTTCGATGAGAAAGTTTCATGAATGTTCAATTAAGACTGAAAAAACTCTTATTACATTATTGACACTTTTTATAAACAAATTTCCAATTAAAAGAGTCAAATTATGTAACCAAGTTCTCTACCTAAATTTAGGATATCTAGATAAAAGTTCATCTATGGTTTTTAGTTGATCATAAATTTTATATTTGTACAGCTAAGATTTTTTTCTAAGATTGTGTATGTCCATCCATCGGGTTTTGGTGAGTGTCATGGAAGCTTGTCACCCAAGGAGCTAGCAAATACATCTTCTGTAAGTATGGGGTTTGTAAGTTTTTCTTTACATCTATCCACAAAATACATTGAGAATGAAGTAAATTATTTTGCATGTACGTTTAGCGACGCCTGTTAATAGAGACGTGGCATACTCCAACCTAAATTCAGTATATTTAATCATAAAATAATGATAAAATTTAGTAATCTATTGAAGGGTACTCCATGAAATTGGGATTGTTTGGACATTGGCACACTTACCGTCCTTGAAGAGGTATACATAGTTTACATAATTAATTAAAGAAACAAGCATGTACTGCTTTTGTCCAACTTTAGGTAAATATAGATCTAAGGTCACTGATGAAATTCCAAATAAATTTCAATCTAAATCTCGACAAGAAAATGTAATTTTCTAGTACAAGAATTAACATGCTTTAAACAAATCTACCGGAACTCCCTTATTATAAGAAAATGGAATAGAACTAATTAAAACTGTCTAAACAGTTGGGTGTATACAATTAAAATTCAAGTTTAAAATTAAGGTTTTAAAATTTAAACTTCTAGTTGATAGCTTTAAAGTTGCAGATTCCAGTAAGCTAATACATGGATTTTATTTTAGTTTTCTTGATAGGTGGTGGGATAGTACAGAATCCGTCATTAAAGGAACCTCCCCCCTTGCGGTAGGACAATAAGTCTTACAGATGATAAAGTTGTGCGAATTAAAATATTGAGTTAGGTACTTTATAATTTAGTAAGGAAATGCGAGCAAGAAACTAATTTCCACTAAATAACTGTAATATTCCCTCTATAATAATATGTAACTCTATTGAGTGAATTAGATCAAGATAAAATTAAAATAACAAGGATGGTCTTGAAGAAAGTTGAAGCGGGGCTTGTCGGAAAAGTTTTTAAAGTAAAGTTAAATGAATTTCTATTCATAATATTCATATTTCATATATATCAATGCTGCAAATGAAACACGAGTAGAGTAATAGGATACTGTAAGAAATATTTCGTTAAATATTTACAATGTCTTTCCTTCAAATTTCCCTGTTTTGTCTGATAATCCAAAGTTCACAGAGTTAGGAGCAAATCTACCGCTTAATTTTTGGATCCACTTGCAAATAACTTTTTAGTTCAATAAATAGCCCTTAAAATAATGTCTCCGTCCTATAAAAGCCCTCCAAAATTGATTTCTATTCATAATTTTAAAGAATTTGAATTTAATATAATTCTCCTCTCCTAATCCCTAAGCATGTGGGTCTTACGATTTACGTATAAAAATCAAGTATCCGATAAAAAGTTGTATTTAAAAAAATTTTTGTTATTGCTTTATCAAATTAGAAGAAGGTACAATAACATTTAAGATACATTTATCAATAGAAAATAATAATATGTACTTAAATTATGTGTTATTTAGAGGTGCAAGCAAGCGAAAAAATTAATAGTTTTAATATAGTTTTATATCCTATAGCGGGATGAACAATATGCATATCACACTGTACCAATTTTTTCTTTTAACCTTTCACTTGTTATTATATTTTATGTTCGTAAGTTTAAATCAAAATTAAATCCTTAAACTATAAATTACTTCTGTCTCAACTCATTTATTGTTCTGTTTAACAAGGGAATTAATCAGTATAATAACAACATCTTAGGATATCACTTACATAAATATAACACACTATCAATTACAGACCATGTAAACAGTACACCAACCGCTCCATCCGGTATTAACCTAGATCAATACCAATGTTTTGTGTTTGCTGAAGCTTAGATCTTGTAATAAATACACAACACGTTAATAAATACACAACGATTGTGATTAATTCGATCCAATCTAACCTCAGTACGAACCATTTTTCTAGAATGCAGTGCAGAACATTATGGGATAACGCGATCATCATATCATCGTTATCATTCGTAAAGATTTCTCGCAATTTGGACAAGAACATACATGTAAGCTAGCTGTAAACTAACTTCTACAGCTGAGCTACAGATGTTTGTCGTGTTCTAAAGTGTCAGCTAGATGTGAGTAAACATTTGACGAGTAACCTCCCCATTATTAGCCATTAATCTGTAACTAGTCAAATGGTCCTTTATTGTCCGTGTAGCCATTTGTTAGCCGTAGCAGGAGCTCTCTTGAAAATTCATTAAAAGATTCCCCTTCTTGTTCTTAAAGATCGGATCATTAAAGAGAAACCATTCATATATTTGTTGGATTTCTATAGAGTAAAGTGCTTGTCGTCACTCAAGTCTGGAGCAGACCTGCTAACAACCTTACTTTGGAATAGTGGGTTGGTAAGTTCTCTCTGGGTATGCTGTTAGACTCTAGACGCTGCAATAAGAGGATGGTAAACTGTAACTAAGCTCAACAATCACATTGAATCAAACCTTTCCACTACAGCTACAATATTTGTAGAAATCTTTGTTGCTCCACTGTGCTCAGAGATCTGTCTAAAACATCATAATGCACGCAACTGTTCAGTTGATAGTACAGTGAGAATACCTCCTCAACCAGATTACACTATATTTTGTAGCGTAGGTGTATGTTAATTCCAAACGATATAATGAGTTCAATTTCAGCTTTTTCTTCGCCGAATAGTTTAGATCTCTCAACACGAAATAGATATCGGATTCCAATGGTCATGTCTGTGATAGCGTCAGACTGCATTGAGGGGAAGGAGTACTGAAGCTAAACTCTACATTCACATTTGATTAGAATTTTTAATCATTGAGTCTTGCATTCAATTAGTTTTTGATATGTTTTTAACAATTTTTGTTAAAATTAGAGATAAATAGGACCTGTAATTATATATTTTTTAGATTGTAAGTTGAAAATTTTTATTGCTACTGTTGATTTTAAATATATTTATTGGGTTATTTAATTATTATTCACTGTTAATGCCACGACCTGCACGTTAATTTAAAACCCATTAACCTAGTAGACTTGTTTATGATACAAAAAAAAGCAAAAAATAATTGTGTATCCTAATAATAAATAAGTACCTAAAATACTGTATAATGGTAGAGTAATTTGAGAAAGATCTCTAGACTGCCAAACTCCAGCTATGGTATTCTGTTAGGAACTTCATTTATAACTGTAACAAATAGTTATGTGATGGTTAATATACAACCAATTGCATTAGTGCAATAAAACATTCTTTTATTTATCTTATTGGTATCCTAATGCAACATGAAAATTGCAAAATTTATACATTTCAAACCTGAATATTGCAATATTATGTATCATTTTAACATACGCGTTAGTAAAACATAGAATAATATGAATCGATCTATAGGTCTGAAACTATAACAGTAACCTCAGTGAATTCGGTTACTCTTCACGTGGAGTGGCGATCTCTTACTTCTGTTAAAAATGTTTTAGATGAAACTGTATTCTTCATCCAAATATTCCAGGCCTGATTAAATTAAAGTAATAAAAGTTTGACCCACGTTTACAAATCGAAAATGGCACACCGTTTTATTGGAATATCTCGTTTCTAAATAAATTTATAGCAACTAAAATATTTTATACCTACAAGTTTAACATGAAAAATGTTAAATAAGATTTAATGTTGAAACAAGCGGAGCCTAGCCTGTTACACCCACTACTAGATTTAATTGCCATAATTAATGGAAATAACATAACGTTCCATAAAGTACCAAATAATTAAACGGTAAATTAGACTAAATTTACAAGATTGGATTAAACGTAATCCAAGTAGGTAGAGTTGTTCAAGAAGTTTGAGTTGAGAAGATCATTTGAGAGAAAATCTCCGTGAAATATCTAAATTACTTAATAATAATAGTGTGACGTAAATCTGTATTGGCTCCTTTACCCTCATAAGCTTATATGCTGATGCGAAAAACACCTTCGAGGTGGCTATACAACTATTTTGTCGCATTTTATCATATGTACACAAAAGGTTTTTACAATTAGTTCGCCTTAGTTCTATAATTAGAATTAGGCTATTTTCCCTGACCTTGAAAAATTTTAAAACTAATGTTATGAGCATTATTTAATACACCCTTTTAAAACTTATAAATTGATATCAATAACAATAAATTGTACTTTATACGCAACAGTTTTAAATTAGCTTTATATCACTTAGTTTCAAAAGTTTAAAATATTTATAAATACTTTTCATTTAGCGTCAGTAAACTGCAAGGTATGAGTACACACAACACGTTTAGAGTAAAATGCTTCGCTGAGCTAAATTCAAAATTTTACTTCTATTTTTTAGTTTATGAAGCCACATAAGTAACTATGTCACACATTAAAATGTTATGGCCGTACTTAGTTTGTTTACAAATTACTTTGTTATAGGAACTTTCAGTGACATGGTTAACTATAATACCATCGTAACATTCTCAGACACTCTGTCAAATATGATGGAATGACATAAAATTTTAAATTAGATATTTCCTAAATATAAATAAAGAGTCCTGTACAATTTAAAGTCTACGGTCAGTTCGTATTCGAGATCTCCAGTGGAAAGAAATACTGAAATGCTTTTGGCACCTCCATTGATGTTCTTTGCTAAGGCACTGCCAATAATATTAAATATATGTTTTGTAAATTAATACATCTCAATTAAGATGAGTCAATTTACTGTGAACATGACTCAGGGTTTTACGCTAGAGTTGTTTGAATTTTCAATCTATTTACAAAAGCAGTGATACTGCAGCTATATATATATATATATATATATATATATATACATGGTCTCTCACACTTTGCTGCTTCTAATACCCAAATATGCATTACGGAAACTGACTAAGTAGGGATTTTATATAATGCTCATGTTGAAATCCCTTACAGATGAAATGTTGCTATGTGGCAAGCTCTAAAATTTGGATTACTTACAGTACAGATATGACAGAGCTATACTTAACCACAATATCATAAACCAAGTACAGTAGAAAAAGCATGAAACTGGGTATTTACTCCATATGAAGAATTGTGGTAAAATTATGTTACAAATAGTATATTTGAAAAAATTAACTTGATTGATACACGTTAAAAATATATTAATATTAATAGTTTTACTTAAATTAGAGAAAAATTGCAGGAAAAAAAAATTCTATTGGTTCTTTAATGTTAAAAAAAATAAACACATAGTCGACATGTTTTTCATATTTTTTTTATTTTTTTAAATAATCTGTAATATTTTTTTATTATTTTAAGTAATCCACTAAAACTAGTGCAGTTATTTGAATTGTCTTTTCTTTTTAGGTTGAAATCTGGTACATTAATTTTCATTTATAATCTCCCATTATAAAATATTTAACATCTCTTGTGGGGAACGACGAGGAAAAAACGTAATCTATATCGACCAAAGACAGAATTAATACAACCAGGAACCAGGTTAACACGCCGCACCGTTACAATAAATAGGTTGAGAAGTTCAAGTGATTCAAGATGTCTGCGATTGTTATAAAAATGTAACGATAATTTCAGACTGAAAAGAACAGTTAATTAAATAGCTGTGTATAGTACCACTGAGGGAAGTTATAACTTGTATACAATACAGATTTAAAATGGAAAAGAGTTTTATAAATAAGTGGAGAGCGTTATTACTGTTGTCAATATTGATTTCGATGATATGTATGCTACAGATCGGTAGAGATATGTTTGTGATTTCGAAACATAAATGTTAACTTCTGTGAAAATAGTTTGGACATTGATAGCGTATACGGATACAGATTAAAAATTTGGAAACAGAAAACGTACATAAATTTTTGATTCTATTAATAAATTAAAGACAGAAACATATTATCAAGCAATTTTTGAATGAAACACGCCTTTACTGCCAGATATACACGAAACAAAAACAAAATACAAGCATAGCATGCAACCTAAAAATATACCTATTAAACAAATTTTAAGAGGAAAATGTACGCTTGTTGTAAAAGAGGTGCCTGCACTTTAAGACCTATAACAGATTACGAAGAATCTTGGATTTCCAGGACAAACCCTCTTTCCTCTTTAGTGTTTACAACATTTTTTTGTCTAAAAATGTATCCTAGCATTAGAGATTGATGGGATTTTATCCTTAAAAAGAACCGCAGATAGTTTACCCTTTGATTGTTTTGGTATTTTTGAATGAATTTGTATTAAAATAGCACACTAAGAACAATTGATCAGTACACTAAAATAATAGAACAGGAGATAGGAAGTGACATAATATTATTTACAGAAGATTACAAACATGTTAGTTCTCATTCAACAGGTGACATAACTTGTGCATGTCGAAATGCAATCGATGCGTCGTATACTATTGAGCCCTGTCAAAGTGTAGTTGATTTTTAATATTTTTCTTTATTGGAAGTATTGATACAGTAAGATGTGTATTGATCTCAAGAATAACGTGCGGCTTTATTATTTATACTCTGCAAGCACTTTTGTTTTCCAAGATAAACCTTGTTAAGCTTGTTTGTTTGCTCGTCCTACGGCCACGGAAATAATGCCACTGCTAACATGGATTTGAATGCCCTTTGATAACAGGCATGGCTTGATGTATCCATGTCCATAAGCAAGAAGAACTTGACGCTTATGACACATTATACATAACTAAACATAAAGATAAAATATTGAACAATGATTTCGGACCGATTCAAAATTCACCCTTCCTTTAAAATATAACAACTCTCTTTTTGACCCAAACTTTTATACATATATTAATATTTATTTTTTTTATTTTACTTTAAATTAAACAAATCGTGTATTAAGCATTACTCAGCTGATAATTAATTTGAATGTTACATATTTATATTATTCAAATTGTTGTTTCACACCTGACGATGGCAACTTTGATGCTGAAATGGCCTCGTGTATGAAAATAAATTTATTTGAGAATTGTGACTTTTCGTTCATCAATTATTACAAAGTACTACTTAATTAGTCTTCCAAGTTAATGTTTTCTAGTAACTCTTTTGATTATTGATTTGTTCACGGTACTGACTATGTCATTTTGTTGCGTTGCTAAGGGCTCTTTCCATCAAGGGAACGAAAAGTGGTTTCCGACGAGCAAAAACTCTCAGTGCACTGCGATTTCTGCTTGTGCCCTTGCCTGGAATACTCTAAGATTGGAATTTTCTACTGCGGCCATCGATAGGATTCTTATAACTGGCGATTCTATTTATAATACATTGCGGAGTGAGAATCGTATGGGTGGAAACCGGTACTTGTTCCCTGATGTACTTCCTACAGATTTTCTCATTCATGAACAGTCCGTATCCGTTGAGGAAAATTCCTTTGTGCTCGACGCTCTGTATCCTCTGACAGTGGGAGATATGGGCGACTGTATTTTATCTCTGTCCAATATCTTGGAGAGTTTGATGGCCGAGGGTTTTGAAAACACTGGGTTTCTTCTCACTGGACAAACAGTTAAAGTTGCTTTTTGGCGCTCCCAGGAACAGCTTGTCTTGTTTGATCCTTATCCTGTGAACGAGGACAGAGTTTATGATTTGGCTAACGAGAACAATAACCTGGCCCGCCTCTTCCAGTGCGAAAACTATACTGCACTGGCCTCGTTATTGTTGTCAAATGCTGCTCTAGATGGGTCAGTGAGACAGTTTACTGTAAGTAGACTAAGATTCTGTCTTCCGGTCCTTATTGACGGTGAACCAGTCCAAACCATTTCCCCTACGTTCGAAATCAAACCAAAATCATGTCATACAATGTAAAAAGACAACAAAGGAAACGATTTTGAATATCCCAGTCCAAAATAGAGCCTTAAAGTAATTGTGTCTCCTGTTGAAAGTGTAATAAAACATAAAGCTATCGGTAGACCTAAGAAAGTACGTCGTGGACGCCCCAAATTACTCAAAACCACGAGAGACGAGCAAGTGAAAGAGGCGAACAGAAGATATGTACAGCGGAATCCCAAACGTCGTGGACGCCCTTCAAATTACTCAAAACCACGAGAGACTAGCAAGTGAAAGAGGCGAACAGAAGATATGTACAGCGGAATCCCAAACTAAAACGTGACGCACTTCGTAAATATCTTGAACAACATCCTGAAGTCTACAGAGGGGCTGTCCGTCGTTACAGCCAACAGCATCCTGAGGTCAACAGAAATGCTGTACGCCGTTATAGTGAACAGCATCCTGAGATCAACAGAGATGATGTCCACCGTTAGAAATTTACAGCTTTTATAAGGCGATTTACGTAAATTACAAACTTTTTCCTTCTCATTCAACACGTGACATAATCTATGTTTATCGAAATGCAATATATGCGATGCACACTATTGCGCACTGTTCCATTGTACAGAATAGTTGTTTTATTTACCTATAGTTTAAATTTAAATAGTCAAAGTAACTTTGCATAACTCAGTATTATTTATTCCGTTGCTGTGATTCAATAACAGAAAGGAGGGAGCATGCTAACGGAAACGTTAAAAACACCTAAAGTAATTGAAGAATAGTCGCTTGAAGATATCTGACCCGGTGCATATAGAGTCTAAAGGACTGTTAAACCTTAATATTTTGCTCTATTGGAAGTCTTTATACCGTAAGATGTGTAGCGGTCTCAAGAATTACATACGTCTTTATTATTTATACACTGAAGGCATTTTTTGCTTCCAAGATAAACCTTGTTAAGCTTGTTGGTTTGATCGGAAACGATGCCTCTGCTAACATGGCTTTGGATACCCTTTGATAACAGCCAGGGCTTAACGTATTCATCCTTTTTGTTTTTTGTTCTTGGAAACGTGTATTAATATCGCACTAATGCTGATTTATAGTACTGGTAGTTAATGGTTCGTTATACTACTGTGCCTAATCCCTTACCAACAACCACAATACCAAATGTTTTTTTTTATCTTCAAGACGAACAAGCATATTACAACACAATCGTCAAACTACCTCACATCTAAGAACTTCCAGTACAATAAAACAAGATCTACGAACAAACCTCAATTAAGTACTCAGTAATAATGCCAGATTGTCATGCTGACTAGGAGACAGACTCCAGACATGAGTTACAGTGTTACAGAAGTGGTGAGACCCGGACACTCAATGTGAGATTGTTCGCTACATTACAGACCTAACCGCGGATCCGTGTGAGAACGATGTAGTTGTGTTGATGAGATATAAATAATGTGGCAACTAAGACTGAGTATAATATTAGTGATATTTTTTTACTACAAATTATTCAAATAGTGAAACCAGCTGTAATATTGACTAGCCTACTGTATTGATATGACAGAGCTGTACTTGCTCACAATATTCATCTACCAATTAAGGAATATTAATGGATGCGAGCTGCATGTTTTTCATTAATTTAAGAGATTTATACTATAGTTTAAAATTTATAAATATAAAACCACAATTAAAAATGTATGCCTGCATAATGTCGAAGTTGTTCAGCTATTTAAAAAAAATCCGTATAAACACTTTCACTGTGTATAAACTTTATTTCCATGATAATTAGTATCATATCACAAATGTTTCATGTTATAATGTTTATATTAGTTACATAATACATTGAAATTGATGAATTCTTTTGTTCAGATAAAGGTTTTTGAAACATTACTCTTATACACGTTTTTCTTTGTTGTTGTGTGACAAATTTCCTTACACACACACATGGATTTTTCTTAGTTTTAATTTAATATACTATCACCTTTAAATTATTGTTGTAAATTATGTCTTTGGCAAACACATAATTCCAACAGATTTGTATTTGTATTTTAAGTTAAATGTATTTCCAAATTTGCATCAATATTATGTGATTTTATAGATAAGATACTAATTGAGTATTTTTTTGTTTATCAGGATTTGTTTCATATCCGTTTTCTGCAATTTCTTGGTTTATTGTCTAATGAAGTATCACATAAGAGGTTGCTATTTTAAGGTATTGAATGATATAATGCTCTCCTCTAAAGGCATGCACCCCTGGTGGTGAGGACGCTTTGAGAATCTTTCAAAAGATTTGACTTAATGACCTATAAACATCCCTAAAGTTTAATTTTTTTATCTGGAATTATTAACATATTAAAAAACTGCACTTATAATTCAACCTAACTTAGTAGTGATTAAATTATTTATTTTTATGAGATTTTTACAGCTTGGATTATTCTCATTATAGTAATTTGTATATTCTGTTTACACTAATATAAGTAGTATCTCAATTAGTTTCCCGTTGATTGGTGGATGATGGAATACACGCCAAAGAGGACAAAGGTCGTTTTAACTGTTTTATTTTATTTCTTCGAGTAAAAACGATCTATGCGATTTAGTAAAATTGTTAAATATAAGTGTTACCTCTACGTTAGATCTAAATAGTCAAAAATTGGATCGTTTATACTGCATAGTGAACAGTATGTGCCTTTATTTAATTTTTCAACAGAATGTGCTTTGAGATGGACAGTTAAGTTGGGAACATGAGTGACACTTTTAGGCTGAGTTTGACCCTCGCGTTAATGAGACCGATGAGATGCATACAATTGCACACTGTTAGATTTTTCAAATTAAATCTTTTTTAAACCTACTTACAGTTCCAATGCAAATAGTCAAAGTAAGAATGCAAAACTCAGTATAATTTACTACGTCGCTGCACCAGAAAGGAGCGTGCAAACATACGAATACGTGAAATTCAACTATCAAAATTGAAGAATACTCGCTTGAAAATATCTGGAATAAAATAAAACTCGGTGTATTATATAGAGTAAAATGCAGTTAATCTTTAATATTTTGCTCTATTGGAAGCCTTTATACAGTAAGATGTGCAGCGGTTTAATGAATTGTCCTAACACTTAATAGGCAAGATCCAAACTTTCTTTAAAAAAGAACTATTTGATATCCTTACCCCTTTACACGGAGATTACCACAGACCACCAAACAGTTCCCGGAATAACACAAGGCTGAAAATATGATATTTTCATATTAAATGGTGCTAGCTGTATGTATATCTTCAATATAATAGATCGTTAATATTTTTAACAACATAGAGAAACAACATAAAGAATAAAACATAGAACAACATACAGAAATGAATGGCTTCATAATGTAGAATTCGTTCAGCTATATCAACAACAATTGTATAAACGTTTTTATTACATATAATCTTTCTTTACAAGATTATTAGTATCATAGAACAAAGATTCGGGTTGTAATATTTATATAGGTTATATTGTACATTGAAAACTGTATTATTGTTGTTAAGTTAAAGGGTTTAGCAAAAAATTACTTGCATATAAGTATTTCATAGATGTTGTGTGACATATTTCCTACATATAATTGACATTTTTCATTTTTGTTAGTCTGTGAACTGTAAATTATGTGTATATATAATTCATTTGATAAGCCATTCCAAGAAAAAGATATTTGAAAATTTATATAAATATTATTTCATCGTAGAAAATTAAATACTATCAATTCTGTTCATATTTAGGATTTATTTCTAACAGGTGTTTGTTGTGTATGTTTTTTAACAGTTCTTGAAATGGTTGAACTTAGCGTCCACAATTTTATAGTTTTCCGTTGTTAAATATACGTGATGGACTCTTATTGTATGCAATTAAAACTTGGGTCTTTAAATTAGTATAAAATTAATAAGGTTAAACATTTTTGTATTGTGCAGTAGCTATTACTTTTTTTTACAAGATTTATAGTTTCATAGAACAAATAATAGTTTTGTTATATTTATGTAGTTTATATATATATATATATATATATATATATATATAAGTTATATAAAATAAATAACCGTATGATTTTTTTTTCTTAAAATAAAAGGGTTTGGCACACAACTACTTACATATATGTATTTCATTCATGTTGTGTGTGTGACAATGTTAAACATATATAATGGAGATTATTCAATTTTCAAAGTCTGTGAACTGTAAATTATCTGAGTTTAAAATTTCATTTTTGTATCTCGAATTATTAAAATAGTAACAAATGGTGGGGAATTTATTAATAAACCTAAATTAAACCGTACATCGCCGCTCGCACACCCACAGCAAACCATCAGGGAAGCGCGCGCCCATGGTGGCGAACGGGATGCCGGATCAAAACTAAACTAGGTAAAAAAAAAGAACACCGTGGTCAGCATACTCAGGTTCATTTACTAAGACACAACATAGGCCTATCTAGTCAATATAAATATATAAGTATATATACTATAAATAAAAAAGTAAAAAAAAATAAAAAGTGCCTGCAGTAGTATATTCCTCAAACAATCCTTATCAGGTGCACCTGCATACAAAAATTAGAAACGCCATAATTTGAAACAAGAAATGCCAATTCCACCCGGTATCCTTCGGCTAAGGGCGGGCTCCTAATGAAATCCAAGAAATAACTAAATAATATCTAAAACTAACTTAAAATTAAATAACAAAATATAAACTATATAAATGGCAACAATAACAATAACAAATAAATAAAGAATATGAGCAGGGTATCACAGATGTTGACTAGTAGAAACGTCCCATCATGGTGGCCGTCCTTCAGCAGAGCGCAAAATCGAAGGTTCTCTGCGACCACGCATGATGGAGAGATGACAGCAGAAAATCAATTCATCTCCTGGACCCTGAAACCAGGTTTCAGCCTAGTACCCTTTTAAAGTTAATAATAATTAAAAATAGTTGCCAAACAATATAGATTTTAATAAAAGTAAAGTTGCCAAAAGTTATCTATCAAGAATTTTAAGTTAAGTTAAATTACCAAAATTTCAAAATATCACAGACCAATCAATTACTGATAAAAATTAAAATAAACCTTAATATAGAAGCTGGTAACATTAGAAAACAATAAATATACAAGATATTCCATTTAAAAGAATAAAACAATAAGTTATAAAGAAATTTATTTGAGGTATACGCAGTAGCCTACCATACGTAACAATTTGGTTAAAACATTTTCAAAACAGGCATTTATTGACAGAATTGGCTCAAAATTGGTGAAAAGCAGGGGAAGGGCATCCTGCACTTAAAATAAAATTCCCAACTCAAAACAACAACCCCAAAGAAAGTTAGTATGAAAATCCCCTCTGTCACAGAACAAAAATTTAAGCGTTTTACTCTTGGTAAAAAAAAATGTAATTATTAGAAAAAAAACTGATGGCCATAAGTAGCAGCCTATTAACAGGAATCTAAATTTAAAATTTGATGGCAGAAGGCCTTAAATTAACCAATTAGGCTACAAGGGGGAGTTATGGGCTAAAAGACCCGAAGAACGTTACATCTCTCAGAAAGGCTTAAAAAATTTAGTAAAATGAACCTTCAGCAGTCTCTCTGGGTTTGTTTACAAAAAACTACATAACAAGTGACACATAACAAACAATATTGGCTGCAGAATAAAATGAACTGTAACATATAGCCTAGGACTGGTCCTCACTGAGAGACAGAAAATTAATTTAAGCCGAATAGAAAGGGTGAAAACTAATAAAAGTGTAAGAGAATTAATTTGTAAGCCAATTTAAAAATTAGTTAACAGCCAGAAGTACTAAAATTTAATAAAAGGCAAAACTACAATTTGGAAAACCATGTGCTCTTAACCTTCACAGTTTGAAAAATAAAAATAATCACTAAAATTTAAAAGAAAGCAAAACTTACTCATCAGTGAGGGGCCGTAAACTTAGCCGCACATGTTAGAAGGAGAACAGCTCAGCAAAACTAAATAAAACACTTAGTTAAACAAAAAATATAAAACTGGAGCTACTCCTATTTTGTACACCACGGCTCGGAGTCTCTACCACTCTACCGGAAAGGCTAAACGCCTTCAAAAGGTCAGTGGGCTCTGCAGCCAATAAACCACACACACATACACTATATAAAACACACATGAGCCGGGGGAGATATAGGTATTGAACCGGCTCAGACTCCCCCCCCAAAAGGAGGAACTCCCCTCTGTTAATTTCTTCAAAATGAAGAACCAAACAAAATGCCTCTCCCCCAATGGTTAAAGAATTATAAACCGGAAACCCTGAAGTCAGCAGAAGGGAAAACCAAGAAAATCCAGTTGGAGGCAAGAAATCCCTCCAAGAGTAGCGTGGGTACAAAGAAGAAAACAGGAACCTTGATCAGGAAGAAGGAGCAGAGGTGATCAGGCCTCTGGACCTAAAACCCTCCCGCACAGACTAAGGAGAAATCACGGATGACTCCGGCAAGGCTTCAGATGGGATATGTGCGCCTTCCTGAAAATCTTCTCGGACCGAGGATCTCCCAGTCGGGCAGTCACCGGAGTCAGAAACTTCAAGATGCGGTGGGGACCAGTCCACCTGTAGCAAAGTTTAGCAGCTCTTTTATCCACAGCCGAACTGACTGGGTGAGCCTTGCAGTAAACTAGATCCCCCACCTGGAAGGGATTGGCAATACGACCTCGGTTGTACTTCCTCCTTACTAACTCCCTAGCCCGAATGAGATTCCGCCTGGCTGCCTCCCAAGTGGCTTTCACATCGGGAGTACCAGGAGGTGGCAGAAGATCGCTAATTTTCCAAAGGTTCGCCAAAGGGTTGTTTGGCGGAAAGCCAAATAATAACTCGAAAGGTACCGCCTTGTGACTTTCATGCTGGGCCGTATTAAAGGCAAATTGGATCCAAGGTAGTTGTTGATTCCCAGGTGGTCTGATTTTCCGCATGAAAGGCAATGAGAGCAGATCGAAGATTGCGATTAAACCGTTCGGCGTGAGAAGGCTGAGGATAGAAAGGGGAAGTAGTCACATGGCGGATTCCGTGCCCAAAGCACATTCTTTTAAAGATATTGGAGACAAACTGTGAACCATTATCGGAAACTAAGGTGGCGGGGATTCCAAAGTGTTGCAAAAATGGTTACGAAGTGCTTGCACCGTGAGCTGCGCGGTAGCACTCCGCAATGGGAACAACCAAACAAACTTGGAGAAGGCATCCACACAAACAAGTAGGAACTTATTTCCGGACTTGCTACGTGGGAGAGGCCCAACATAGTCAATGAAAACCTTCTCCAAAGGTTTTTCCGCCACCTCAGATGACAAAAGACCCAACTTGGTATTTTGAGCGGGTTTGCTTAGCGAGCACAGTTCACAAGAACGTACTCGAGCTGCAATATCCCGGTCCATACCTTTCCAGATGAACTGATCCCTAATCTTCGCGATGGTCTTATGAATTCCTAGATGTCCGCCCACAGGAGAAGAATGAAAATACTGAAAGACCATCGGTACAAGAAAGCTTGGCAGCACTAACTTAGGTTTTCTCCGCTGCTTGTCACGGCAGCATAGAGCACCTCGGTACAGAAAATAAGGAGGGTGGGCACCTCCGTTTTTAAGCTCATTGATGATAGCAGTCAGCTCGGGATCCTTAAGTTGGTGTGGAACAATGTCCGAAAATGCCAGAGGAAAGTCTAGGAGCACGCCACAACATGGCGGCTCTGATAAATTCTGGTGGTCGTTGGGTAAGTGATACATGCGTGACAGAGTGTCCGATATGATATTTTGGGTGCCTCGCACGTGCTGCACTGTGAACTTAAGGGCAGAAATTTGGACTACCCAGCGACCAATCTTCCCGAGCTGACGGGGGTGGGCAAGGAGCCAAGAAAGTGCCTGGTTGTCGGTTTTCCAACAAAAATTCTTTATCTTCTAGGTAACGCCTGAACTTATTAATTCCAAACACGACAGCCAAACATTCCAGCTCATAAACAGAACAACTCTTCTTCTCACAAGGGGTTAACGTGCGTGAAGCATAAGCTATGGGCTGCCGGATACCATCTACTTCTTGCGATAAAACAGCAGCAACGGCTAAGGAGGAAGCATCAGTTTGCAAGACGAACTTACGACTGAAATCAGGCATAGCCAAGACTGGAGGCTGTATCACTACCTCTTTCAGCTGCTCAAAAGCAGTCTGTTGCGCTTCACCCCACTCAAACTTGGCACCCTTTTTCCTAAGAGAGTTCAGAGGGGCCGCCACTTCAGCAACATTGGGGCTGAAACGACGATAAAAATTTATCATTCCCACAAAACGGGCAATCCCCTTGGTATCCTTAGGAGGAGGAAACTCCCTGATTGCCTGGGTTCTCTCTGGATCAATACAAACACCTCGAGAAGAGACAAGATGACCCAGAAACGATATTTCAGGCTGAGCAAAACTCACCTTTTCAGGATTGACGGTAAGGCCAGACTCTCGCAGCCTAGTTAGAACTTCCTCTAGATGAGTCAAGTGCTCCTCATACCTCTCACTGTACACAAGCAGGTCATCCAGATAGTTGAACACGAACTTAAATTTGACATCATGAAAGATAGAATCCAGGAGTCTGGTGAGTGTCTGGGCCCCCACAGCCAAGCCCATTGGCACTCGGGTGAACTGGTACAAATTCCAAGGCACACAAAAGGCAGTGAGAGGTCGAGACTCGTGTTTTAGAGGAATCTGATGATATGCCTGATTAAGATCAAAAATGGAGAAATACTTGGCCTTACCAAACCAGTCGAAAGCAGAATGCAAATCGGGGAGAGGCACGGAGTCAATTTCTATCTGAGCATTGAGCTTTCGATAATCCAGGACCAATCTGGACTTCCCATTAGGTTTCGGCACTAGAAACGCTGGACTGGAAAAATTTGAGCAAGACGGCTCGATTACCCCACTCTTAAGTAAATCATCAATCATATTTCTCAGAATTTCCATCTTGGGCGGAGCAAGCTTATATGGATGGGAACGTACAGGACGGGTGTCTGTAAGACGAATCTCGTATTCCAAGAGATTGGTCGTGCCCAGTTTGTCAGTTAGGACTTCAGGAAAACTGGAACAAATCTGCCTTATGTCCTCAGCCTCTTTCGGCGTAAGATGTCCTAGTTGGTCAGGAGGAGTCAAGCTCTTATCTTCCATCTCTAAGGCAGCAGTCCCACGAGACTCGACATCTGAAAAGGGAACGAGCACCCGCCTGGCGAAAGCAAAGAAAACATGACTGGAGGCCAAATCCAAAATCATGCCAGTTTTTCCGATAAAATCTGCTCCCAAGATGAAAGGAAAAGTCAGGTCCTTAGCCACCAAAAAGCTCCAATCCCAAGAGAAATAATTAATTTTGATGTGAATCTGGGCACTACAGATAATAGTTAAAGGTGTGCGTGAAGCAGTCCAGCAGATAAGTGAACTAGGCTCAACCTGCCGTATTAGCCCAGAGGATTTTAGATCTTCAAAAAACGACAAAGAAATCAGGCTGCGTGCTGACCCAGAATCAACCAGGGCCTTCTGCACCACATTCCCCACAAGTACATCCAGTTGTGGGCAGGTTGAGCGGGCAGCCCTTACTCCCTGTGCAGCCAGAGCAGCAACCTCCCCTCTCGGCCAACGATGATAACTGTCCCCAAGTCTATTTCTTTCTGTTTTCTTTCTGTTCTGCATTAAACCAGCTACCCTTTTACCATCAAAATTAGGTACATATTTGCCCTCAAAATTACCTTTACGGCACGAGTCGGGCTTACTCGTCCGCAAGCTTACTAGTTTTTTTTATTAAGTGGACAAAAACGGTCTAATATGTCCCACTTGCTTGCAGCCATAACAGGTAGGAGGCTGCCTACGGGAAGGAGCAGCTGCTGGCTCAGACTGCACCGGAGCATGGACCGGGCCCGGAGGCAAGTGAGGAAGATGCCTCGACATGGCCTCCCTTTGATCATCCGCATCCTGAACCCCTCTAGAGATGATGGAGAGGCGGTCCAAATCCGCAAAAGATGCGGGACGGCTACAAAAAATCAAACGGGAGCGTTCTTCAGGTTTAATGCCCTCCAAAATAAGGCTCACCAACTCCGTTTCGCTCAAGCTCAAGCGCAACACCCGGGCTACATCCCGTATCTCCCCGACAAAATGGCTCAACGTCTTCGTCTGGTGCCTGAGGACGATAAAACGCGTTCCACCCGCAAGCGCTCCCTAACCCGAGCAGGTACAAAGAACTCCAAGATCTCGGCGTGAAACTGGTCAAAGGTGGCACCTCTCTTAAGGCAGTCTAGAAGGCGATCAAAAAAGCGGCCTTAAGGAAAACTGCGCTAAAATCTGCATAAGCATGGCATCTGTCATACCAGGAAATTCTCTTAGCTTAAAAACTTCCAGAAGGAAATGGATAAGTAAATTAGTGTCAAGCCCATCAACTCTGGAGAAGTGTTGTAAAACACTCCCCAAAGGATGGGGCAGTTTGCCAAAGCTAGAAAAGGAAGGCACAACTATAGATGATGCCTCACCAGCCGCTTCAGGAGGGCCACTACCCATCGGAGACATAGTAACTCTGGGAGGCTCGAAAGAAAGAGCCGGAGGATGGTTAGCAAAAGTAATGGTAGTGGGAACCCGTTGGAGTGACAGCGGTAAATAGTACCCCCTTCTCTTTCACCGAGCGCACCTCATTCAAACCATCTAAGGCTTGTTTTAATTTGTTACTGGCCGAAAAAGCCCAACTTTTAATATCAGAGTCTAAACTAGGAGCTGACATAAGTAAAACTATTCTGTCACGCCAATGTAAAAGCTGAGATGCCAATCTAGCCTTTGCTGACCCGGACATGGGAAGTGACTCAAAATTAATATCGTCTTCTAATTCCTCCATTCGGGTTTTACAAAACTCAAATTCTGTGTTAATTTGGAACTCTGCATTCCAGCTGCGGTCCAACGCTATACAAGCCCGTAATTGAGCCCTTAATGCCCTCACATCTCCCTCGGGCTTCTGTCCTCTCGCCAGGACCTCAAAAACCAACTCGGGCTTGCGTAGATGTTCAGGCACCAGGGAAAACGCCATACCAAAACAATTAAGACAAATAAATACAACAATAAACAACAAAGCGTACGCAACAATTACTTATTAACCTAAGTGGACTCAACTCACAAAAGGCTTACACTGACGAGGTCCAAGTGAAGAACTTAATACCTGCTACCTAATAGAAGGATACCCTGCAAATATACTCTAACCACAACCTACAAACACAGAAGCAATAAATATAACAAAACAACACATTGATAGGGGAGAAGTAGTAGAGTACAGTTAGATAAATTTAGCGGTTAAGCAATTTAGAGTCCCTTGCTCCCTGCAAAGGGTAAGTCTGCAGGAAGCAAGACACTAAACCTATTCCACCCGGTATCCTGTGCTAGGGCGAGCTCCTAATGAAAAAAAGTTGTGTACTCTAACCTCCCCCTACCTAACACTAACCTACACCAACAAACAAAACCAGAACTGAGAGACAGCTGAGAGAGCAGCTAACCACGCTCTGCTACCATTGAAACCGTACATCGCCGCTCGCACACCCACAGCAAACCATCAGGGAAGCGCGCGCCCATGGTGGCGAACGGGATGCCGGATCAAAAACTAAACTAGGTAAAAAAAAAAGAAACACCGTGGTCAGCATACTCAGGTTCATTTACTAAGACACAACATAGGCCTATCTAGTCAATATAAATATATAAGTATATTATACTATAAATAAAAAAATAAAAAAAAATAAAAAGTGCCTGCAGTAGTATATTCCTCAAACAATCCTTAACAGGTGCACCTGCATACAAAAATTAGAAACGCCATAATTTGAAACAAGAAATGCCAACTCCACCCGGTATCCTTCGGCTAAGGGCGGGCTCCTAATGAAATCCAAGAAATAACTAAATAATATCTAAAACTAACTTAAAATTAAATAACAAAATATAAACTATATAAATGGCAACAATAACAATAACAAATAAATAAAGAATATGAGCAGGGTATCACAGATGTTGACTAGTAGAAACGTCCATCATGGTGGCCGTCCTTCAGCAGAGCGCAAAATCGAAGGTTCTCTGCGACCACGCATGATGGAGAGATGACAGCAGAAAATCAATTCATCTCCTGGACCCTGAAACCAGGTTTCAGCCTAGTACCCTTTTAAAGTTAATAATAATTAAAAATAGTTGCCAAACAATATAGATTTTAATAAAAGTAAAGTTGCCAAAAGTTATCTATCAAGAATTTTAAGTTAAGTTAAATTACCAAAATTTCAAAATATCACAGACCAATCAATTACTGATAAAAATTAAAATAAACCTTAATATAGAAGCTGGTAACATTAGAAAACAATAAATAAACAAGATATTCCATTTAAAAGAATAAAACAATAAGTTATAAAGAAATTTATTTGAGGTATACGCAGTAGCCTACCATACGTAACAATTTGGTTAAAACATTTTCAAAACAGGCATTTATTGACAGAATTGGCTCAAAATTGGTGAAAAGCAGGGGAAGGGCATCCTGCACTTAAAATAAAATTCCCAACTCAAAACAACAACCCCAAAGAAAGTTAGTATGAAAATCCCCTTTGTCACAGAACAAAAATTTAAGCGTTTTACTCTTGGTAAAAAAAAAATGTAATTATTAGAAAAAAAACTGATGGCCATAAGTAGCAGCCTATTAACAGGAATCTAAATTTAGAATTTGATGGCAGAAGGCCTTAAATTAACCAATTAGGCTACAAGGGGGAGTTATGGGCTAAAAGACCCGAAGAACGTTACATCTCTCAGAAAGGCTTAAAAATTTAGTAAAATGAACCTTCAGCAGTCTCTCTGGGTTTGTTTACAAAAACTACATAACAAGTGACACATAACAAACAATATTGGCTGCAGAATAAAATGAACTGTAACATATAGCCTAGGACTGGTCCTCACTGAGAGACAGAAAATTAATTTAAGCCGAATAGAAAGGGTGAAAACTAATAAAAGTGTAAGAGAATTAATTTGTAAGCCAATTTAAAAATTAGTTAACAGCCAGAAGTACTAAAATTTAATAAAAGGCAAAACTACAATTTGGAAAACCATGTGCTCTTAACCTTCACAGTTTGAAAAATAAAAATAATCACTAAAATTTAAAAGAAAGCAAAACTTACTCATCAGTGAGGGGCCGTAAACTTAGCCGCACATGTTAGAAGGAGAACAGCTCAGCAAAACTAAATAAAACACTTAGTTAAACAAAAAATATAAAACTGGAGCTACTCCTAACTTGTACACCACGGCTCGGAGTCTCTACCACTCTACCGGAAAGGCTAAACGCCTTCAAAAGGTCAGTGGGCTCTGCAGCGAATAAACCACACACACATACACTATATAAAACACACATGAGCCGGGGAGATATAGGTATTGAACCGGCTCAGTATACCTTGCATTCTGTTTCTTTATGAGCTTTACAACGTGAATTATTTTTATAATAGTGATTTTTACAATGTGTTTACACGATGAGAAGGAGTAAACGACATCATGAATGGAGAGAGAGACGTGACAAAGCTCTGGAATAGCTGAGTAATTTAAATATCTAAGCCTATAATGTTCATATTGAAAATTTTGTATCTAATTTAATTGATTGTTAAAAAAAATCATAGTACTTTCGTTGTTTATTACATATTTATGAAAAGGTAAGTGCAGTACCCAATCAAGGTATGAATCTTAACTGACAGGAATTGCGGTTTAAAGTTGAGATTACACGAGTTTTGCGCCATACCTACGATTTTCCTTGTTAGTTGGCCTTGATGGCCTAATTCGTAATCATTAGATCCGAGAATTTTTTTTTCCACATACAGGTATGTGACACTTGTGAACGTTTGCTAGTGTTTGTAAATCGTCTTGTGTCATGTCTGTAGGTATGTCAGAATTGCTAGAGTACAACGTAACAACGTATATATATATATATATATATATATATATATATATATATATATATATAGAAGAAAAAGACTTAATATAAATCCTTTAATATTTCGACTTTATTGTCGTTTTCATAAAGGTACAAAAAGTTTATATCTTTTTCTTAATGGATTGAAAAGGAGTGTGGTTCGTGTTGGATTATCAAGATAATTATTGTGCATTTAAATATTGTCAAGTTGCAGTTGCGAAGAACCGAGTTGACAACACCCCTCCGGGGGCTGCTGGCATAGAACCCGTCATGTCTATATACGACTACCCGTGAGTAACAAGCATCTGCAGGCTCTGCAATTCGTGGTTCACCAGGGCTGTGGACCTAAGGGCGCACCACGAGGCCCAACACGTTGACGCGCCTCTCCGCTTCCGGTGCACTAAGTGTGATTCACTCCACAGAAGGTGGAATGGTGTGGCGACGCACTACAGCAGGTGTAGGGGAGCACCCGCAGCGGCCGAAGGCACAGCACATAGTTGCACATGTGAAAGGAAGTTTTCAAGCCAGGCCGGCCTCACGATCCACCGAAACGCATGCCAACCGGATGCACGGAATGCGGAGAGGCTCGCAGCCCCCCCCCCTACAACACCGATCCTTAGGGCGTCCTACCTGTGGTCGGAGGAGGAGGACAGCGTGCTAATACAGAGCTACAGGGAATTCCGTGAGAGGGGAAAGCTACAGGGATATTCACAGTATATCGCTATGTGTTTATCAAAGAAAACCGACCGGCAAGTCCGGGATCGGACAAAAACACTCAAAGAGGCGGGCATATTATTAGAACCGCCAAAGGCAGAACAACAGCCCTTTGTATATAATATAATATATATAATATTATATAATATAATATAAACGTTTTGTACCATTTTGAAAACGACAATAAAGTCGAAATATTAAAAGATTTATATGAAGTATTTTTCTTCTATTGTTTAAAGAAGCCTCTGAGCATTTATTTTCTGCATACAGTATATGTGTACTAAATTTAAATAATTTTTGTTTGTAGAAAGTTGCTTCCCTTCCCAGAATGTGTCTTCCAACTAAGGCCCTAAACGACAATAAAAGTAATTTTTTTCTTTAAATATATAAATGAAACTGTACAAAAATATTTCTTTTTTAGTTTTATGATTTTTACATGAATATTTCCCTGCAGTGTTCTAATTATTGAGATATAGACTTGTTATTATGTTTTACATAATTTAGTTCCTTATCAGGTGATTTTTTTAACACTTTATAACAATTTAGTCAATGAGAAAATAATAGTAAATAATAAAGGGGAACTTAAGAAAAACTAGAAATGATTACAGACAAAAACAAAATTGAATACACTAATTACGTATTTAGAAGGCTAAGAAATGCTTCTCAAGATCACAATTCATCTTAAAAGGCACGTCAATAAGAATAGCCTCAAAAAACTTTAAGGAACTGTCTCAAAATCACGATTATATTACAGTTAGCCTTCACTAATTTACACCTCTTCAGTATTCTGAAAGAACGATATAAACATTAATATTCAGTCTAGAATATGAAAGCAGATGTGGACTTGTTATGAGAATATAAAAAACATGGTGGTTTTAGTACCAGAAAATGAGTTCACTAATGGTTAAATGGGCAGTTTCCCATGGTTAAAAGAAATTCAAGAAGAAGCACTTTAGTGTTTTCCTTAAACCTTTACACGAAATTACCAGACCCCACTGAACAGCTCTCGGAGTAAAACGAGGCTGTAAGTTCCATATTATCATATTAAAGGATGCTAGCTGCATGTTTATATTCAATATGAAAGATTGATAATATTGTTTGAGGTTTTTAATATAGAACAATATATCATACAAATTAATGCCTTCATAATGTGGCAGTCATTCAGGAATATAAATAAAAAGTATATAAAATGTCACTGTATTTAAACATTTTTAACAAGATAATTACTATCATATTACCAATATTTATGTTGGAATATTTTATATGTTATATTTAAATTGACCACTATTCTTATTATTATTGTTAAAATAAAATATATGGAAAAAATACTCGTATATACGTATTTCTTCGATGTTCTGTGACAAATATCCTTATATATAATATAATTTATATTTTAATATATTGTGAACTGTAAATTATTCGTTTGGCAAGCCATTTCAAGATAAAAATATTTGCAAATTTACTTCAATATTTTTTGATTATAGAGATAAAATAACAATCTAGTGTTTTTAATAATTATGATTTATTCCAAACCCATTACGTTCAAATTTTTCGTTGATTTTCTAATGATGTGTTACATAAAAGGTTGCTATTTGAGGGTATTTAATGGGAAAACGCTATCTTATGAAGGGGATTCATCTCCGGTGGTGATGACTATTTATGAACGTATTAAACAATTTATCTTGATTACATATAAATATACATGAACTTAAATGTTTGTTGCTTCAGTTATTAATGTATTAACAAAATTAATGTAGGTGAACTTATAATTCAAACTAAATTAGTCATGATTTAATTATTTTTTGCTATAGATTTTTTGCAGCCTAATTTATAGATAATCGGCATTATTACAGGAGGAGAAGCAGTACTTCAATTAGTATCCTAGTGATTGATGGATGATGGACAAATGCGGCCATGATAACACAATTTGTAACAGAAGTACCCACTCTCGTCATGCTCAGAAGTAACGGTTTCATCAATGACAGTCGTGGAGAGTGAGAATATAAATCTCAGAATTAGAGCTATGGCCAATTATATATATTTAAATTTCTGGTATTTAGCAGTATGTTTGATTTAACAGTGATTGAAATGGTCTTATTTCTCGTCCATAATTTTATTCTTATTTTGTTGTTAAATATACATCATACACTCTTATTTTATTCTATTACAGTTTTAATCTTTGAATTAGTAGCAAATTAATAAAGTTAAGCATCTCTGTAATGTACAATTGATTCTACTTCTTTGTTTGATTGTTTTAACTATGAATTATATAAGGGATTGCTATTTGAAGGAATTAAATAAGACACCATGCCCTCCCGAAGGGGATGTATCTCTGGTGGTGACGTTATCGAAATGTTTGCATTCATGAACTGTAAATATCCTTGCAGTTTCATTTAATGTCTCGAGTTGTTGAAATATCAACAAATGTTAGGTAATTTACTAATCAACAAAAACTAGTATACATTACATTCTGTTTCTTTATGAATTTTTACAGCGTGAATTATTTTTATAATATTAATTTGTTTCCAAAATGTGAAGGAGTATCTCGAGAAGTTTCCAAGTGAGTGGTGGATAATGGAATGCTCGCAGAAATGGTCAAAGGCCGCCATTAAAAACACAATATTTAACAGAATTACCCTCTCTCTCCATGCTTAGAAGTAACTACATCATCAATGGAGAGAGAGATGTAATACAGCTCTGGAATAGCTGAGTAATTTTAAATATCTAAACTTGTAATGTTCATATTGAACGTTTTGTATCAAATTTAATTTATTGTTTTCAAACAACTATTTGTTACATTTATGTATGTAATATAGCAATATTATTAAATATTTGTTACCTCTACTTTAGATCTGAATAGCCAATAATGGATTATTGCATACTGCACAGTAAAGGTAAAGTGCATTTATGGTCAACAGAATATGCCTTAACATGGACAGTTAAGTGGATAACATGAGAGACTTTTAGGCTGATCTTAACCCAAATGTTGTATCGAAATGAAAACACGACTATTATGTGGATGGGTATTTTATATTTACACGCTGTTAAAATAAATTTGTGAGAAGTTTAATGTAGAAGTTTTTCAAGATGCCTCGGATTGGTATGAAACTTTGACGATTATTTCAGACTAAAAGAACCCTTAATTAAATACCTGTGTGTACTCTGAGTAAAGTACCATTGAGAGAAGTTGCAATGTATACACTGTGCAGATTTAAAAGGAAAAGAGTTTATAAATAAATGAATAGTGTTATTACTGTGGATCGTACTGGCCTAGGATGTGTATGCTACAGTTCGGAACAAAAAAGCTTGTTATTTCGAAAGATAAGTGTTAACTTTTGTGAAAACTGTTTATACATTGATAGTATATACGGATACAGAGTATTAATATGGGAACTGAAAACGAGTATAAATGTTTTTTATATTTATAAATTAAATACAAAAGTATATTACCAAGAAATTTTTGAATGAAACACGCCTTTACTGCCAGATATACACGAAACCAAAATATAATACAAGCATAGCATGCAACCTAAAAATATACTCTATTAAATCTCTATTAAAACACTTTAAGAGGAAAATTGATGCTTGTTGTAACAGAAGTGCCTGGACTTTAAATCCTATAACAGATTGCAAATAAACTGGAATTTCCAGGACAATCTCTTATTTCATCTTAAGTTTCTACTCACTAAGGAAACTGCCCATGTATCCAACCTTAGAGATTGATGAAATTGTACCTTTACAAGGAACCATACATCTTTTAAGCTCCTGATTCTATCGGTATTTATTACAATATTTTCTACAGTAAAAGATTTAGAAGGACTTTAAGCTGACTACGATGAGGTAGAGAGTTACAGAGATAAATGGATAGCAATACAGGTAAATAATATTTACATTAAACCCTTAACTGGGAATTAAGGCTTCGCTAAGTTTCGGACCATATATTAGTTAATTTACACCTTTATTGGTATAAACCATTTTACTGTCAACCCTGAATAAATTTAATTGTATTTTAAAGGTTTATATCAGCTTTTTGGTTTCAATTCATAAGGATATAAGAGAACGAGAGTATTTTAAATGAAATTTTAAATTTTTAACGATTTCAGTCTGTAATATATACATCCGTTAAAAATACATTTCCTCCATCTGGCAGTAAATATAAGTAAATAACTTCATTAATCAGTCTTGAAAAATGAAACATTTTAAGATGCTGGCCACTATCACTGACACAAAATATATAAACTCAACTAAATACCAACGTACAGCCATCCCGTACATTTTTACATATACTAGTACGTAACATAAACAATTTATTTCATTCAATTTTGATTTTCCGTTTTGGTTTCAAGAGGGCTCATATTCAAATTTTGGGTAAGGAATTGTTTTATATATATATATATATATATATATATATATATATATATATATATATATATATATATATAAAATTTATTATCCATTATAGTCTATTATTACCATCGGGTAAATTTTCGCTGCTCATATAAACAATTATAATATACATCTCATAATAATTGTAATTTATTTATAAAACATTTTAAGGAGATCTACAATACAACCTCTGAATAAATAAAAGTTCACGAAGTAATTTCTTAAGTTCGAAAATTGATAAAATTTGCAGCAAAGACACTTTTAATAGAATAATTAACACTAAAGGCAAACTTCGTGCACAGCAATTATATAATTAAGATCTGTAACTATATGAAGGAGTAGCTTTTTATAAGACGTTCCTTGAAAATGTTTAGGTCTTAAAATCTATAATTCCAGGCCATTTTATATGCTATCCGAACATAGCAAAAAACGGCTTTATTTAGTGTTCAATAATTTATAAATCAAACCCTTTTAATTTTAATCAGCATGGAACAAAGACAATGAACTTTATTTACAAATAGGTTTTAATGTGATGAAAGTGGTTTTAAGTAGAAACAAGAGTGTATAGCAGCGTAATGTCACCGCCAGCTCTTTGGTCATGTACAAACAATATGAAACAGTGCAGCATTGTTGAGAGGTCAGGCCATAGAACTTGAAATTTTTGCTGACGTAGTCCAAACATCTCTTTACAACTGTGAGTTATTCAACTTTTGCACTGCATAACCAAAATTCTGTTCAGGTTATTAATAATGTTTTATATATGTAACAATTAAACAATTTGATGGGATATGACACGCAAATTATACTCGTGTTTATGATAAAAAAATACATAATTATAAAAATTTCACTACAGTTAAGATATTTCACTGCTTTAGTTTCAAGCAAATATTTCAGGGAGGGATATACGCTTTGGTTCGTGCAATAAAACTCTGATATGTTTGATGTATTCGACAAACTAGATTTTATTAAAAATATAAATGTAACGAAAAAATCTTCTACGAAATCCCATCGAACATAAGAAACTTTTTCGAAATAATTCTCACTAAGTTTGACATTTACGACATCCATTATCTCTACGGTTATCCCGACACAACCCCTAAGGACTACTACTACGACCACCACAACTTCGCGTACTCCACGAACTCAACCGTTACCACCACCACCGGATGGCGGACATTTGGCTGACGACCTTTGTGATTAAAAATCTCTCTTACAAATGTATTTCTAAGTGAACGAAAATAATTTCATGTTTCAAAACGAAAGGTATGGAGGAAATAGATTGCGAGCCGTCACAGTTCCATCGGTCCAAAACAAAAACGCAGTGGTCGCCGTTTTAAGAGCAATTCTGCAAACGCGACAAACTATATATCGTTGTTTTTTCAGAAAGAAAAATTTTTCTTTTATCCAATACCCGAATTTAAAAATTAGGAAATACAGATACCCAAGCTCTTCACGAGTTTCCTGACTTCGAAAGACTATACTAAATACCCTATAGCGTCGACAACTGCACCGTTTGAAAACATTTCAGAGTTGTCAGACAGAGTTTCTGTATGACGTTACGCAAATCTTCATTCGTATCGTGCAGTAATCGATACTAATGAGCTATATTACATCATAATATTACGCAGGAAAATAACGTACCGAAATACAAATACGTATATTTCATTTTTTTGTAAAACGCTGCCTTGGCTCTCAGGCTAGCTTTTCAAGTATAGCAGATTGAAATTCATAATAAGCTATATCGTATATAGGGCTACTATAATGTCCCCAGGGTAGAGTTTAGAATTTCGATAGAGTCCTAGAATGTTTGTTTGTCAACAGAACAATGTTATTCTGTTCAACGCTATATAAATCGTGTTTGAAGCATTGTATCATATTCATAGAACCGTGTTGAATACCTGTGTTGAATAGCCACTGTTTTATTAATCGAAATCAGGTGCTTCTGAATGGTTAGCTTTTTAATGCCTTTATAATTTTTAGACACACCGCTTTCAAGTCTGGAAGCGTAAATTTTTGACTGGAGCCCGGCGTGCTCGTAAATTATTCTTACGTTGAGCTCATCTTTCATATTGACTTACACTTTCTTGTTGAATTCAGGCATTTTGTAACGGTTAGTTTTAGGGTAATCGCTAGTCTCAAAAATTAAATCATGTTTTGACGTCATCGTACTTGCCGACCGCATGGATATAGTACGTGAGCGAGTCAGTGACCGTGTGTATTGGAGTTAATCTTTGTCACCGTACCGCCTTTAGATAATATTGTAGTGGAAATCGTACATTAATTTCTTGGGAACGTCCAGAATGCTCATTCCAACCTAGATGGTGTTGTTGAAAAAACAATTTCGCATTGCACATGAGGAGAGTCGCCAAATGTTCTTTTAAAATCGTTCTATTCTTAAAATTGTGTTAAGCACTCCACTTGTCAACCAGCTCATCTTTTTTAGCCAGTCGGATGTTTACCCTGATCGTATATTTTCAATCGTTTTACCAAAGAAACCGCTATTTATGAGCTTGAACAAATCTTTCTCAACCTCGTTCCTGACATTAGTAAGCATTTGGGTGTTCAAATCGATGTAGTGCTTCAGCCAGGCGTATTGACTGACTTAAACATAGGTGAATCTTTATATTTTTTATTCCAAACGATAAATACTGCTTTAAAACTATTTGTAGTGGCCAAATTAATTTTATTTATCAAACAAAGTTGTCAGCGATTTCTCTTCTTTTAATCCAGGTGCTACTTGACGTCCAGGTGATAGAGGAAATTCAAATTGCAGGTCATGCAGTTGTTTATGATATTCCAAGTCAATTGTAGCTAGTGTGTGAATCGTCTGAAACTTTTGTAACGTTGATTTCGGTTTGCAAAAATTAAAGTTCCTACTGGGTGATGTCCCAGCCATAGCGTACAAATCGTTTGGAATACGTTACATAGGTTGTTTCTCTCCATGGAAATTATCCATGTAAGCGTTATTGGCTGCGGCGTCCCCGTGACAGTTAGACCCTGAAATACGTAGCCACGAATGCCCTTGCTGGTTATCAGGATCATGTAATCACTGAGGAGATTGAGTTTATTGTCGGTTGTCTTTACCATCGCACTCCACGCAAGTCCAGGAGTCATGCACCAGGCCGTGTCAAGCTGGTATGTTTCTTTACAAACGTAGGCAAAGTTCTGCATTACGTTTTCCAGACGCAGTAGGTCCGTTTATTGTACGGAAATGTGTAATATTTCATGCTCTGAACGTAGGATCCCAGTATCTAAGTATTCCTGAAAGTATTCCAAACGTTAACTTCATATTGGTAATCCTCGGGCTTTACGTGAGTATCGCTTAGCTTATCTTAAGCCTTTCTGAGCGGGCTGGGATGAAATTTTAAATTTATCTACGCGTCTAACTAATTGTAAGTGAAGACGCCGTTTTTCAACAACAATTCTAATTTTCCAATTTGGTTGAATTTTAAAGTGTTTATGAACTGATGTTTGGCTAGCTTGTCATGACTGCTGTCCAAGATATTAATAATTAATATTATTGTGTCCAAGAACTATAGTTTCACTGTGCCTTCAACAGTAACAGTGTTGAATATAATCTCGATAATCTTGATGGTTTCGTTGTTGGTTCGAACATCTTTGTAAACACGTGAGTATATTACTCAATCAGATTACGAATTTAAACTGGCAGGAACTGCAGTTAAAGTTGACGTTACACGAGTTGAGCGCCATACCTCTGATTTTCCTTGTTAGTTGGCCTTGATGGCTTAATTCGTAATCCTTAGGATGTGAGAAATATTTTTCCTCATATGTGACACTTGTAAACGTTGGATATTGTTTATAAATCTTCTTGTGTCAGTTCCACAGGTATGTCAGTATTGCTAGCGTACAAAGGATCTTGCGATCAAACTATCTACAAATATTTTTTCGCATTAGTTCCGGAATATGTTTCGGTTATTTTTACTCACCGTCACAATACACAATGTAGTACGAAGAACTAAGAGCTTCATGCTTCTGTTATTTTCGGTGTATACATTCTGTTTTTTGATTGGATCATGTTTCCGACTGCTGGCTACAAGAGTCAGCTTACACTCAAATTCAGTGTACACTGAAAACCAAACTCATCGAGTGCTTAAAATCCTTAAACTGTATGATGGAACCTTCTTTTTGTCAGAAAACTTCACCACCTCTTGTTCTTTACAGTCTTCTTATTGTATTGTAGTAGACTTTCCGTGCCAAAATGAAACCAGCGCTCGCCGATCGTAGCCTTATGCTTCGAAATTTGTGGACTCACACATCGGCTAAAATGTTTTATGAAACAGTAGAAAGTGATATTTTTATTTGTAGCACACATTTAAACGTGCCTATCATTCTCTTCTCGTGTAATGTACAACGTGTGGGCGACAAGTATACGTAAGTATAACGTAGGAGTACTCGTTAACGGATATTCTATAACGCTTCTCAAAGATCTTGACGTTGTTCAGAATAATGGGAAAGACTATACTGTACTATCGAAATTTACATCTATCTCGTGCTCAAATGTTTGGTATACGCATTCGCTTAGACAGCCCACCTGATGCAGTGCGGAGAGAACAGATCATACGGGAAGGTTTTAATCAATGTTTCTTACTTTTACTACATAGGTACAATATACGTATGTAGTTCCATGTAAATTAACTCCTGAATAGTTTGTAACCGTTGATTCTTAATTACAGATCCTTTGGCGTAAAATTCGTCTATTTCAGCAAACGTTCGGTAATGTACAGGTATGTAGCGGCGAGGATAAAAGTGTTTGCAGTCTTGAATTCATCTATTACAAATAAAGTTTTTATAACTAGCCGGTGTCATAAACTCGGCTTCAAACACAAGGTTGACCTTGATAATGCGTTCTGCGACGTTCTGTGCGATTGTAAGAGAGATCGGTTCTCTGAGTCGTTCTATTAACGCAGTAGTAGTAGTGTATTTAATGCAATGATTGTTTTCAACGACATAGGTTTTCATGTCACTCTTGAGTGATTTTTTCCACTTCTTTAGTCTCGTCATCGATTGCGTGTCCAATGGTACACGTGGTACTTATCGGCTCTTGGAATGATACTTTTCCGACGAGGGTTTTTTAAAACGGTACCCGAAGATGATACGTAATAATCATTACGATTTAAGGGAACACGCTTTATATGGGAATACTTAGAAATCTGACGATTCTAGTTAGACATGGTTGTAACTCGTAGGCAATGTGGACACGGTTTCTTAGGTTCATCAGTTTTTTCGATATACCCCACATATTCACATAGCGAGTAATGTTGGAAGCAGTTATTAATTTTCTTGCAGTTTGCCCATTATTATTTATCATCCGTGATAGGAAGTGGTACTTGCATATGACAGTCATCTCCACTCGCTATCTTACATTTAACAGCGTTTCGAGGCCGTGCCTGTGTACACATTGGACACCATTGCACTACACACATCACAAGCAGCATTGTCATATTTGAAACTATCCATTATCATCAACTCGGTCTACCTAGTAACCCGGCACTAAATCAAACTCTATACACTATTAGTGATAGAAGTATGGATCGCGGATACAATGTACTCTAACAAGAGTATACGGTATACTCGTCGGTGAACATATTTTTATACGGTAACTTCGTGCTTCCACTTGTTGCGCGTTTACAGCCACTACTGGCTCATAGCATTGTGCAGCTAGCTAAGACTACCTATTGTTGATGTGTCGTGTGTGTGATGTGATGTGTGGATTGAGGCGAAGTAAGGAAGATTTAGTTTTTAATACCTAGGAAGGACATCATCTACGTAATGTTCGTTTGAAATTGGGTGATTTCATTAATATTATGTTTTGGTTTGGTGAAGACAATTTTCATCAATCGTAAGTTATAAATATTTAATAATTTTAAGCAAAATTTAATTTATGTCTATTTAATCTGTGTCCTTTCCAATCTAGCTTTTACAGCACCGCATTCAGTCGTTCAACGATGATATAGTAAAAAATGCGTTTACTCCATTTACCCCATGCAGAATCATCGTAATATTGATGATCGGAAATCCAAATCTCAAATAAATAAAATCAATACCGTGCTCTGCTCATCATTTCTCACTTGAAGGTAAGCATTTATGATATCTATTCTGCAGAAAAAATTTCCATCATTAATTTCTGGATATATTATATATATATATATATATATATATATATATATATATATATATATATATATATATATATACGTACATCTCCTGTCTAATGTACTACTTGTGCTATTGGGGCTCCTATTCTGAACGCTAAACTGTAGTAACGATATCGATCGATCGATTTCTTTCACAATTTTCTCCCTGAGATTATAGAGAACTTGTTGAAGTATAATGAAAACTGATTTCGCACCCTCTACCAGCCTAAAATTTTCCTTTAGATAAATTGACGATACTCATGCCTGACTCAAATTGTATCACTAACTCTCTCTAAAATTTAACAAGGTCAAAATACTAGTTAATTGTACGAATTTCTAAAAAGGGTTTTAGTACAGTATCATGCGATAAAATAGTTTCTGAATTTCTTAAAATCTTAACAAATTTTTAATTTAACAATTCTGATATTGATTCTAAACACCTGCAGTTAAATTCACAAATTTTGTAGTCAATTGCTTTAATTCAGCGGCAAATTGTTTCATTGGTTCAACATAAAATTGGACTTTGCATTTGAATATGTGCTGTCTATCCAAGAAATTAGTTTGCAGTTTTAAGAAATCTTCCAAAATTCTTGCAAGGTCTGAGTCCGTTGTCTCCTTCAGATCTCCTTGTGCATAGATGTCATACAGCAATGATGTAGGAGAACTGTCACCGCATGTGACATGAGGTCAAATTTTAGTTTTTCGACCTTGTTAATTATTTTTTCAATGTTCTTAATTTCCAAAAAATTCCCAGAGCTTGATGATTCCTTTGAAAGTCTACTGAACGTTAAAGGGGAGGAAATGAATGTTACTGTGGATTTATCCCCACACTGTGTAGAAATTTGGATAGTCACATTTCTTTTATTACCAGCATCCAAGCACATATTATTCCAATGTGCATAGTTTTACGTCTGAGTTTAAAATAGAGTTCTAGCACTTCACAATGGAAGGCGATCTCTAACGTAATATGTAAAGACATATTTTTCAATTATCTCTTGCAGAATTCTCCGTCGTTCACAGACTTCATGAGTAGCAAATGACTTGTCGTCTAAGTCCTGTAGTGTCAAGTTTTTAACATCTAATTGTATCTCTGCGGCTATCTTCTACAAATAGAACGTGTAAGCGTGCTGGATAAAACTTGTTTTCGACTTATTTCTGTTTACACTCGTCACAAATTATTATATAAAAAAGGAAAAACTGTAAACATATTTATTACTAACACAAATCACGAGATTAATAAAATAATCGAACATATTTCTTGTATTGTCTACAATATATAAACATATGTTTATAATACAACATAGAATTCAAAGAGATTACACATGAGAGGTTAAATCGGTTTTCGGTTTAAAATAATGCACTTTTCATAAATTGTTGATCGATGAATGGTTTTTCCATTTCACCATTAGTTGTAGTAATTAAATAGATAATTTAAACACATCTAATAGTATACAGGGTGTTTCAAATTACCTGTAGAGTCTTTTAAGGTATTGCCTCTAGGACAAACTAAACCCATATTTTTGCAACCTCTCAAGTTTATAAAAGAAGTGGTATTTGCATTAGAAAATCAAACAAAATGGTTGGCTGTAGGATTAAAAAAGATATTTTGAGCAATAATAAAGTTCCCATGGACAATACCTTAAAAATAGTCGAAGGGATTTTTGAAACACCATATATTGAAGCTGTATAGTCGTCACGTCTCACTCGTTTGACTCTCTCCACAGTGTGTAGTTTACTTCTTATTGCTCCCTCTTTACTCTTTTTAAATATATTAAAATGTAGTTTGAGGCTTTTGTCCCATATAGCCCCACTTCTAAACACTTGAGTTATCAGTTCATCGACATCCATACTGCAGAGTTGTTTGTCTCAGACTGGTTTTTTCAACAAGAGCCGGAAAATAAGTACAAAACGTTCTTGCATGCTTGTCAGATCTTGTAGCAAGCGCTTGCTAGCCGGGATAGGCTTTGTTTGTGAACGCACACGCTTGATACAATGTAGAGTTTTCTCACGCCGGTTGTAGCTTGCAAACGCTTGGCAACAAGCGCTTGTAACCAGCTTTCTTTGTGAACCCTAAATACAATTAAATTATCACTGGTAGTATACTATATACATTTTTAATGCTATTTTTGTAATCTTCGTTTAAGTAATATTGAATTTTGTATTAGTCCATCTTCTGGATTTAATGTGATATAGTGTGTCCAATAATGATACAGTGGTGTGCGATTGCTGACTTTTCTTTTCTGATGTTGTCTTTGAATTTTTTCATGTTTCTTTTTAGCTTTTTTATATATATGTTCGACTAAATCTATTTTATATCCATTAAAATCGGCAACATCTTTTATATACTGAAGTTCTTTTTTACATTTTTCTTGTGATAGAGGAGTGTTTAATAATCTATATCGTAAACCAACACACACTGATCGTTTTATAACAAATGGCTCAAATCATCCACCAACACAAAAAACGAGCAGTCTTCCATTCATTGATACACAAGAATATTGCCCCTACATTTAAATTCAACAGAAAAGAAAAATCAGCCGTCGCACACCACTGTATCAATACTGGACACACAATATCACAGAAAAACCTAAAAACTATTAAAACATGTTCATACTCCTAGATATTTAAATGCATGGGAGTCATATTACATTAATCAAACAAACACAGAAGATTTATTAAATCAAGAAGATGGACCAATACAAAATTCAATATTACTTAAACGAAGATTACAAAAATAGCATTTTAAAATTAAATAGTATAATACCAGTGATAATTTAGTTGTATTTCCACACTACGCCACACACGACAAATTAATATTAAATCACACATTTTTAATTATTATTACAAATCTAATTTACTTTTTGTATATACTTTTGTGATGTGTCTAAAGAAAATAGCCTCGCTATCGAAAGGCCTCACAAAAACAATAAAAGTCTTAAATATCGGTTTTATGTTTTAAATGTAAGTTTAAAAAGTAACTAATATAAGCTCCAACTACAGCATGTTTCGTCTAGTTCGTCGAACTTAAGCTGAAAGCTTTAATAGCTGTTAATACAAAAACATGAAAACCACCATTTTCCAAAAGTATAATTTACTGTGGGTATCTTTTACTAAAAATTTCTCATCCTACAAACCTTCATTTGATGTCAATGGTATTTTATAAAAACATTAACCGAATGGGTCCAGACTTTATCAACGTTAGCAACACATTTTTCGTTTAAATTTTAATTATTAATGAGTAATTCAGTATTAATAATTTTAATTGATATGCGTTATGCTGCACGTATACATATAGACAAGAGGGTAGTTACAGGGTAAGTTAGCTGATTAGAATTATTGCTGAAATTTTATAAAAATTATGCGTTGGTCATACCTGATATCGTTAAATTACTAAATCGTGTAATTTAACTTCAAAACACTGTCGTTTGTGAATATATTTAAAATATATTGCACATAAAGGTTGTATTTATAAACAAAGACTATATTTATTTAAAATAGTATTATTCTTACGTAAGATTTCTAGAATTACAGATAAGTCTGATAATCCTAATGAATTTATATTTAAAGATGTTCGCGTGACACAAAGTTATGAACGTAAGCATATTTTTGATCATTCATTCAGCTACGAAGTTAAGACCTGTTTCAGGTTACAAAATACATTTCACTTATTAAATTGTAGATTACCAAGGCCCATTAAATTTAAATAAAAGTACTTTATACTTTTTGGCTTATATATTGTGTACCTATCAATGGAGGGGCTGTAATAATGTCATTTATAACAGTCCGTTTGTTAACAGAACATCCTAAAAACAATATAACATACAGATTTGAAATTTTCCTGACGCTTAATTTCTATATGAGAAAAATTGTGTTTGATAATGGTTTATGTAACTGCATAGGATTTAGCTAAGGGTTAGCAAATAGTTATAGATTAAATTTATGGGTAACCATGGTAATAACGAGAAAATATCACGATAAGTAAATTTTAAAACAAACTCAGTTTATTCATAATTAATTTTATCACGTGTCCTTGTAAACACGTAGCCTAACAAAATGATATACAGTCTCGAAGTTTTGCACGAAACTTCAGTCCGGCCTGTTTCGCAATACATGGTGTAAAGTAGTCCGACAACATCGATAGTTGAATCGCTTATAAAAAAATATTTGTAAAACAAACTGCTACAATCATATGATTTTGACATGATAACGTTTTCTTCGTAGCGTAAAACGAAACAAAAAAATAAAGTGGAAGGACATTTTTAAATAAAACAAATTAACTGACTAAGTGTAATTAATTAAACTTTGTTTATTCCACTTGTTGCAGTAATAATGGCTACAATTCTATTGAATGTAGTGTGTGAATGTAGCAGTACGGGCTCACAATAACACAAATAAGTTTATATTGTACCAACCAATCACAGTAACGATGCAGGGAGTTGACTTGACGTTAAGAAAACTTAACTTGACTTATTAAGAAAACTAATACTATTAGCATTACTTAATAAATCCTTTTAAAACTTATAAATCTATATCTATTGTACATTAGACGAAAAAGTTTTAAATTAGCATTTTATCCCTTGGTTTCATTGAGTTTTAAAAAGTTTAAAATATTTAAAAATACTTTTAATTTAGCGTCAGTATACTAAAAGGTAAGAGTACACAAAACACGTTTAGAGTAAAATGCTTTGCTGAGCTACATTCAAAAATTTTTAAGTCTATTGTTCATTTTATCAAGCCACATATAAGTTACTATGTCACACTTTAAAATGTCATGGCCGTACTTAGTTTGTTTATAAGTTACTTTGTTATAGGAAACTTTCAGTTACATAGTTAACTATAATACCATCGTAAAATTCTCAAACACTGTCAAATACGATGAAATGACATACAATTTTAAGATTTTTCCTAAATATAAATAAAGAGTCATGTACAATTTAAAGTCTAAGGTCAGTTCGTATTCAAGATATCCAGTGGAAAGAAATACAGAAATGTTTTTGGCACCTCCATTGATGGGGTTTGCTAAGACACTGCCAATAATATTAAATATATGTTTCGTAAATTAATACATCTCAATTAAGATGAGTCTATTTATGGTGAACATGACTCATTGTTTTACGATAGAGTTGTTTGATTTCTCAATGTATTAACAAAAGTAGTGATAATGCAGCTATATATTTGGTCTTACACTAGAATTGTTTGAATTTTCAATATATTAACAAAAGTAGTGATACTGCAGCTATATATTTGGTCTTACGCTAGATTTGTTTGAATTTTCAATCTATTAAAAAAGTAGTGATACTGCAGCTAGATATTTGGTCTTACGCTACAGTTGTTTGAATTTTCAATCTATTTACGAAAGTAGTGATACTGCAGCTATATATTTGATCTTACGCTAGAGTTGTTTGAATTTTCAATCTATTAGCAAAAGTAGTGATACTGCAGCTATATATTTAGTCTTACGCTAGAGTTATTTGAATTTTCAATCTATTAACAAAAGTAATGATACTGCAGCTATATATTTGGTCTTACGTTAGAGTTGTTTGAATTTTCATCTATTTACGAAAGTAGTGATACTGCAGCTATATATTTGGTCTTACGCTAGAGTTGTTTGAATTTTCAATCTATTAACAAAAGTAATGATACTGCAGCTATATATTTGGTCTTACGTTAGAGTTGTTTGAATTTTCAATCTTTTTACGAAAGTAGTGATACTGCAGCTATATATTTGGTCTTACGCTAGAGTTGTTTGAATTTTCAATCTATTAACAAAAGTAGTGATACTGCAGCTATATATTTTGGTCTTACGCTAGAGTTGTTTGAATTTTCAATCTATTAGCAAAAGTAGTGATACTGCAGCTATATATTTAGTCTTACGCTAGAGTTATTTGAATTTTCAATCTATTAACAAAAGCAGTGATACTGCAGATAGATATTTGATCTTTCACACTTCGCTGCTTCCGATACCCAAATATGCATTACGGATACTGACTAAGTAGGAATTTCATATAATGCTCAGGTTGAAATCATTTAGAGATAAAATGTTGCTATGTGGCAAGCCCCCAAATTTGGATTACTTCCCATGGTCACTATTGTAAAAGCAATAAACTTTATGTAATTTGAAACACGAAAAATTATATGAATGTATCTGAGGCTACTTAATATGATCTGATATTTTTACTAATACTAGTGTGTATATGGTTAGTTAAAGTTCTTAAGTTTTCATATTTAATACTACACGTAGTATTATTTAAAATTCATTGGATATTTTTGTACAGGTAATCATCGGTTTCATTGGGTTTTAATACACAAATTAAATTAAAATACTAAATCCATAAAAGAATGAAAGTTAGAGATTCAAAATCTTTTTGAAACAATGCATTTGGTTGATAGGTTTAAGTAACCGTCGTAGAAGAAAGCCATGCATCTGTGAAAAAACTGTCTGAAACATAAGCAAACAAATCATAACATCTATATAATTTTTAATTTATACCTTTAGTTTTTTATTTGAAGTATAATAATCGCACTCATTTCTACAATTTCAGTAAATAGTTTTATATAAAATATTTTTACAAAATATATTCATTGTTGGGTTACACAAACTGGTGTTATAAAATTATAGGTTGCATTAAATAGCAATCTAAAATATACGAACATATTGTATTAAGATAATTACAGAAGATTTCAATTGCAAATGGACACATGTAAGACATGTGTTTCTTATGTTGCATAATTTCAAACTTAAATTTGCTTAAGATATTGATACATTTTTATATTCGGCTATATTTAATGTTATGAATATTATGGTTGCATTTTTTGAAGGTAGCGATATTTAAAGAGCGAAATGTGACACTCTATTAGTTTAGTCCTAACTTCCACTTGACGTCCTTGATACGATATTCTCACCAGCTCGACCCCTTAGCTAATGATGTGATAACTGAGAAATTTGTGGCAATTTATCTAAAATATGCCCAATATAACCATAACTCGGTGTATATAAAGCCTAAAGGGCAGTTAAACTTTATTATTTTGCTCTATTGGAAGTCTTTATACGGTGAGATGTCTAACAGTCTCAAAAATAACGTGTGGCTTTATTATTTATACACTGAAGGCATTTTTGTCTTCCAATATAAACCATGTTAAGCTTGTTTGCTTGCTCGTCCTATGGCCTCGGAAAGAATGCCTCTGACAACATGGCTTTCAATACCCTTTGACAACAGGCATGGCTTGACATATCCATCCTTCTTGTTATTCGTCCTTTGAAAAGTATATTAATATCGCAATAATGCAGAAAAAAAAAAAAACAATAATTTTAGATTATTATATTCATACTTATTTAATACAGTTCTTGAGTAAAATATTATTTGACATATAAATAATGGTTTAACATGAAAACTATTATTGGAGGCTAGGTAAGATGTAAAATTTCATTCCACGACATTTTGCTAGCTCTGTTTTAAATAGTTATGTTACAACGGTTTTTTTTTATATTTCACTATAAAATTCCCTCAAGACAGAATATTTCTTAAAAGTCTTTGAAAAATTTTAAAAACTAGCTTCCCTTTCTTCAGTACATATCTACATGCACTTATTGGTTCTTTTTTGAAGTGTTACGATTATTATTCCCTTCGATAAATATTTATGATAAATTTAAATCATTTTTGTTTGTTTGAAACATTACTCCCTTTTCAGATTGTGTCTTAAAGAGAAATCACAGACCTGAAATTATCAAAAGCTCCTAAACGTCATTATAATGGTATTGTTTATTGTTTAATTTTTTATACATATATATATATATATATATATATATATATATTAAATGGATATTTCTTAATTTTAATAGAATATACTATTACCTTTAAATTGTTGGTATAAATGATGCATTTGGCAAGCCATTTCAAGTTAAAAGTACTTCCAAATTTGCATCAATATTATTTGATTGATAGATAAGATACTAATTGAGTTTTTTCATTTATTAGTATTTGTTTCATATACGTTTTCTAAACTTTTTTGTTTATTGTCAAATGATATATCACATAAGAGATTGCTAATTAAAGGTATTGAAAGATAAAATGCATCTTCTGGAGGACATGCACCCCTGGTGGTGATGACGCTTTGTGAATCTTTTAAAAGGTTTGTCTTAATGACCTATAAATATTCCTGAAGTTTAATGTTTGTATCTGGAATTATTAAAATATTAACAAATGTAGGTGAATAATTCAACCTAAAATTCGTAATAATTCAATTATTTATTGTTACGAATTGTGTACAGCTTGGATTATTTTCATAATAGTGATTTGTATAATCTGTTTACACAAATATAAGGAGTATCTCAATTAGTTACCCGGCGAATGGTGGATATGGAATACACGCCTAAGAGGACAAAGTACGTTTTTTATCTGTTTTAATTCATTTTATCGTGTAAAATCAATTTATGCGATTTAATACAATTATTAAATATAAGTGTTACCTCTACTTTATATCTAAATAGCCAAAAATCGGTTCTTTTATACTGAATAGTGAGGAGTAAGTGCCTTTATTTTATTTTTCAACAGAATGTGCTTTGAGATGGACAGTTCAGTTAAGAATATGAGTGACACTTTTAAGCTGATTTTAACCCTCGCGTTATATAGCAATGCAAACACAAAGTGCGTTTTTCGCTGTGAATGGGTATTATATGGGTAAAACTGTGTATTTTACTAGAAACCCCGCCACCTCAACACCATCTACGATGGAAAAACTGAATCAAAATCTACTAAAGTCAGAATAAATAGAGTTGGAAACACGGTTCTCACGCGCTTACAATAAATTGGATAAGAAGTGTAAGGCAGACGTGCCTGAAGATTTCTTGGATTTCTATGAAAGGTTAAAGATTACTTCAGGATAAAATTAAATGTTTACAGAATTTATAAAGGCGTTTTGCGTTAATTACAAACTTGTTAGTTCTTATTTATTACGTAACATAATCTATGCACATCTAAATAAGACCGATGCGATGCATATTATTGCGCACTGTTGGATTGTACTTACATATTCTATTCAAATCGTCGAAGTAAGTTTGAAAACTCAGTATTATTTACTACGTCGCTGTGATGCCAATACATATTTTGTATTTGAATTAGTAGAAAATTAAACTAGTTAAACATCTCCGTTTTGTGCAATAGCTAATTTATTCATTTGTTTTTCAAATTTATTTATCATATAATAGGTTGCTATTTGAAGGTATTGCATATGAAATCAAGCTCTTTTGAAGGCGATATATCATAGGTCAAAAAGTTTACCTTGATGAACTTTAAATACCTATGAAGCTTCATATTTGCATCAGTAGTAAATAAAATCTAAATTATTACAAATTAAATTATCTTTTAATGAATTTTACACCTTGGATTATTTTCATAACATTTATTTGTTTAAATAGTTTACACAAGAAAGAACATCTCTAAAAGTTTTCCCGGTGATTGGTAAATGATGGACTAAACACCTAAGAGGACAAATGCCGTTAAATACCGTGATGGTAAATGCTGTTAAAAACACAATATTTAACAGAAGTATCCACTCTCGTCATGCTCAGAAGTAACCCATTAATGACATTCGTGGTGAGAAAACGTGATAAAGCTCAGAAATAGAGCTGTGGCCCAGTTATAAAAATTTTAATTTATAGTTTTAGTGCTGTATGATTTATTTAGCACTGATTGAAATAGTCGTATTTATCTTCCATAAGTTTATTCTTATTCAGCTATTAAATATACATGATTGATTCTTATTTTATTCAACTAACATTTTGATCTTTAAATTGGTGTAATGTTAATAAAGTTAAAAAATATATGTATTGTGCAATATCTACTACTTCTTGGTTTGTATTTTTAATTATGTATTATATAAGAGTTTTCTAATTCAAGGTATTGCATGAGACATCGTGCCCTCCCGAAGAGGATGTATCCCGGGTGGTGATGGCGCTTTGTGAATCTATCAAAAGATTAGCATTCAAGTACTGTAAAATATACTGAAATTTTCATTTTTGTATCTCGATTTGTTAAAATATTAACAAATAGTGGGAATTTATTAATCAACCTACATTAGTATACATTGCATTCTGTTTATTTATGAGTTTTACAGCGTGAATTATTTTTATAATAGTGATTTCTACAATGTGTTTACACGATGAGAAGTAGTATCTCAAGAAGATTCTAAGTGACTGGTGGATGATGGAATGCTCGCAGAAATGGTCCATTAAAACACAATATGTAACAGAAGTACCCACTCTCGTCATGCTCAGAAGTAACGACATTATCAATAGAGAGAGATACGTAATAATGCTCTGGAATAGTTGAGTAATTTTACATATCTAAACCTGTAATATTCAAATGAACGTTTTTTATCTATTTTTTTTTTTCAAAAAACTAATTGTTAACTTTATTTATGTAAAATAGCAATATTATTAAATATAATTGTTACCTCTACTTTATATCTGAATAGTTAATAATGGATTATTGCATACTGCAAATTAAAGGTCAAGTGCCTTTATGGTCAACAGAATTTTCCTTAACATGGACAGTTAGGTGGAGAACATTAGTGAATTTTAGACTGATCATAACCCAAATGTTATATCTCAATGAAAATACGACCATTATGTGGATGGGTATTGTATATTTACACGTGGTTAATACATTTTTAAATTTAAGATTTATAATTTTAAAATAAATTTAAAATTAATAAATTTGTGAGAAATTTAAGGCAGGAGAGTTTCAAGATTCCTCGGATTTCTATGAAAATTTTACGATTATTTCAGACTGAAAGAACAATTAAATATCCGTGTGAACTCTGAGTAAAGTAACATTGACAGAAGTTTGCAATGTATACACTGTACAGATTTAAAAGGAAAAGAGTTCGTAAATAAATGAACAATGTTATTACTGTGGATCATACTGACACGTAGGATCTGTATGCTACAGATCGGAACAGAAACGCTTGTGATTTCGAAAGATAAGTGTTGACTTTTGTTAAAACTGTTAATACATTGATATTATATACGGATACAGAGTATTGATATGGGAACTGAAAACGTGTATATGTTTGTTTATATTAAAGACAGAACCATATTATCAAGGAAGTTTTGAATGAAACACGTCTTTACTGCCAGATATACACGATACAAAAAACAAAATACAAGCATAGCATTCAACCTAAAAATATACTTTATTAAAAAAATTTTAACAGAAAAATTAATTCTTGTTGTAACAGAAGTGCCTGGACTTTAGATCCTATAACAGATTGCAAAGAAACTGGGATTTCTAGGACAATCTCTTTTTTTCATCTTAAGTTTCTACTCGCTAAGGAAACTCCCCATGTATCCAACCTTAGAGATTGATGAGATTGTAGTTTTACAAGGAACAACAGACCGTTTAAGCTCCTGATTCTATCGGTATTTGTTACAATATTTTGTACAGAAAATGATTAAGAAGGACTTTAAGCTGACTATTACGAGGTAGAGGGTTACAGAGATAGATGGATAGCAATACAGGTAAATAATATTTACATTAAACCCTTAACTGGAAATTAAGGCTTCGCTAAGTTTCGGACCATATATCAGTTAGTTCACACATTTATTGCTATAAACACCTGTACCATTTTCCTGTCAAACATGAGTAAATGTGATTGTATTTTAAAGTTTATATCGGCTTTTGGTTTCAATTCATAAGGATACAATAGAACGAGTGTATTTGTTATGAAATTTTAATCTAAATAACTTAAATAACTTCGTTAATCAGTCTTGAATAATGACAAATTTTAAGATGGAGGCCACTATCACTGACACAAAATATATAACTCAACTTAATACCAACGTAGAGCCAATACTGTTAATTGTTTACATATACTAGTACGTAATATAAACAATTTACTGAATTCACTTCTGATGTTTATGTAGGTTTGAAGAGGGCTCACATTGAAATTTTGGAAAAGGAATGGTTTTACATATAATTTATTATGGACTTTATAAAGTTATTACCCATTATAGTCTATTATTACCATCGGGTAAATTTTCAATGCTCATATAAAAAATTATAATGTACATCTCATAATACTTCTAATCTATTTATAAAAACATTTTAAGGATATCTAATTTGTATTATAGAGGAAATAAAATATAGTTTTCTACCTACTGTTAATACAAATTCTGAATAAATAAAAGTTCACGAAGGAAGTTCCTAAATTCAAAGCGATCAAGTTTGCAGCAAAGACACTTTTAATTGAATAATAAACACTAAAGGAAAACTTCGTGTACAGCAATTATATAATTAAGTCATGTAACTATATTAAGGATTAGCTGTTTATAAGACGTGCCCTGAACATTTTAGGTCTTAAAATCTAAAAGGCCAGGCCATATACGAGATGCTATCCGAACATTGCAATACAAACGGCTTTATTTAGTGTTCAATAATTTATAAATCAAACACTTTTAATTTTAATCGGCATGGAACAAAGACAATGAACTTGTTTATAAATAGATTTTAATGTTATAAAAATTATTTTAAATAGAAACACGACTGCATCACTGCGCAATGTCTCCGCCAGCTCATTGGTCATGTACAAATAATATGAAACAGTGCAGCATTGTTGAGAGGTCAGGCCATAGAACATGAAAATTGTGTGTAGAGTTTGATGCTGACTTAGTCCAAACATCTCTTTACAATTGTGAGTTATTAAAATTTTGCGCTGCATAATAGAAAATCTGTTCAGGTTATTAATAATGTTTTATATATGTAACAATAAACGATTTTTTGCGAAATGGCATTCAAATCATACTCTTCTTTGTGATAACGTACAACATTATTATACAAATTTCACTACAGTTCAGATATTTCATTGCTTTGGTGTCAAGCAAATATTTCAGGAAGGGATACACACTTTGATTGGAGCAAAATTATGATACGTATGCAGTGTACGACAAACTAGAGTTTATTAAACATAACAATATAACAATTAACCTATTACGAAATCCCATCGGCAACGGAAACTTGTTCGAAGTCAATATCACTAAGGTCAATACTTACGGTATCCCTTATCTATACAGCCATCCCGTTACATGACCTTAGACTACGGTTACGACCACCATAACGTCGCGCACTCGACGACTCAGCCGTCACTAACAACACGGAATGGAGACATTCAGCTGATGACCTTTGTGTGATTAAAAATCTCTGTTACAAATGGTATTCTAAGTTTACAACAATACTTTCATGTTTCGCAACAAAAAGGTATGGAGGAAATAGATTGCGGCCGTCACAGTTCCATTGGTCCAAAATAATTACGCGGTGGTCGCCGTTTTAAGAGCAATTCTGCAAACGCGACAACTATTTTCGATGTTTTTCAGAAATAAAAATTGTACTTTTATCCAATACCCGTGTTTAAAAACTACGAAATACAGATACCCAAGTTCTTAACGAGTTTCCTGACTTTGAAAGACTATACTAAATACCCTATAGCGTCGACAACTGCACCGTTTGAAAACATTTCAGAGTTGATTTGTTAGACAGAGTTTCAACGAGTTTCTGTATGACATTACGCAAAACTTTATTCGTGTCGTGCAGTAATCGATACTAATGAGCTATATTAAATCATAATAGTACGCAGGAAAAAAAAACGTAGGCCTACCGAAATACAAATACGTATATTTCAATTTCAACGCTGTATAGCTCGTGTTTGAAGCTTCGTATCATATTTATTGAATCGTGTTAAATACCTCTTTTGAATGGCCACTGTTTTATTCATCAAAAGTCAAGTGTGTCTGAATGGTCAGCTTCTTAATGTCTTTAGAATTTTTAGACACACAACTTTCAGGTCTGGAGGGGTAAATGTTTGACTGGAGCCCGGCGTGCTCGTAGATTATTCTTCCGTTGAACTCATCTTTCATATTGACACACGGTTAGTTTGAGGATAATCGCTAGTCTCAAAAGTTGAATCATGTTTTTGACGTGATCGTACTTGCCCAACGTATGGATATAGTACGTGAGCGAGTCAGTAACCGTGTGTATTAGAGTTATTCTAGCCTTTAGATAATATTGTAGTGGAAATCGTACATTAATTTCTTGGGAAAGTCCAGAATACTCATTCCAAACTAGATGGTTTTGTTGAAAAACAATTTCGTTTTGCGCATATGGAGGGTCGCCAAAATTTTTTATGAAAATCGTTATATTCTTAAAATTGAACGATTTTCAACCTAAATACTCAACTAAATACCAACGTAGAGCCGATCCTGTAAATTTTTACATTTACTAGTGCGTAAAATAAACGATTTATTCCATTCACTTTCGGTATTACGTTAGGTTTTAAGAGGGTAAATTTTTGACTGGATCCCGGCGTACTCGTAGATTATTCTTCCGTTAAGCTCATATTTCATATTTACTTACACTTTTTTTGTTGACTCGGGCATTTTGTAACGAATAGTTTGAGGGTGATTGCTAGTCTCAAAAGTTGAATCATGTTTTTGACGTCATCGAATTTGCCGACCGTATGGACGTAGTAGGCTACGTGAGCGAGTCAGTGACCGTGTGTATTGGAAATCGTACATTAATTTCTAGAGTACGTCTAGAATGCTCATGCCAACCTAGATGGTTTTGTTGAAAAACAAATTTCGCTTTGCACATTTGGAGAGCCACCAAATTTTTAAAAAAAAATTGTTCTATTCTTAAAATTGTGTTGAGCAGTCCACTTGCCAACCAGCTTATCTGTCGTAGCTAGTCGGATATTTAATCTGATCGTATATTTTCAATCGTTTTACCAAAGAAACCGCTATTTATGAGCTTGAACAGATCTTTCCTCAACCTCGTTCCTGACATTAGTAAGTATTCGGGTGTTCAAGTCGATGTAGTGCATCAGCCAGGCGTATTGACTGAAGCTTATACATAGGTGAATCAACCATACTTATACTTTTGATCATAACTTCTTACTTTCCTTACGCTTTTTTTTTATCATAGGTGCTTATAATTTTCATTCCATATGATAGATACTCCTCAAAATATTTGCAGTGACCAACGTAGTTTTATTTATCAAAGTTGTCAGCGATTTCTCTTCTTTTAATCCAGACGCTACTTGACGTCCAGGTGATAGAGGAAATTCAAATTGCAGGTCATGCAGTTGTTTATGATATTCCAAGTCGATGGTATCCAGTGTGTGAACCTTCTGAAACTTTTGTAACGTCGATTTCGGTTTGCACAAATTAAAGTTCCTGTATAGCATGGACTGGCTCATTGCCCAACCATAAAGATTATTTGCGACAAATCGTTTGGAATACGTTATATAGGTTGTTGCTCTCCATTTAAATTATCCGTGTAAGCGTTGTTGGCTGCGGCGTGACAGTTAGACACTGAAACACGTAGCCACGAATGTCCTTGCTGGTTATCAGGATCATGTAATCACTGAGGACATCGATTGTAACGTCGGTTGTCTTTACCATTGCACTCCAAGCAAGTCCAGGAGTGAAGCTGGTATGTTTCTTTACAAACGTAAGCAAATTTCTACATTACGTTTTCCAGATGCAGTAGGTCCGTTGATTGTACGGTAATGTGTAATGTATCATGCTCTGAACGTCGAAAGTGTTCGAAACGTTAACCCCATCTTGTTAGTCTTCGGGATTTAAGTGCTGGACCATCGCTTAGCTTATTGTAAATGTCATTTTCAGCTGGCAGGAATGTACTTCAAAATTTATGCATGTTGTCCATGTAATCATCGGGGAAGAAATCTTTCTCCAACAGCCTAATTTACCACGTAGTAGAATTTGGAAGTGTTTCTGAATTCACTTGCACAAAGATGTATGGCTGGCTAGGTTGTCAAACCTGCTGGCCAAGTATCTCAACGAGTCCAAGAACCGTAGTTTCACTCTGTCTCCAACAAGAAAAGTATAAAATTCCTCTTTGTTGGAGATAATCTTAGTGGTTTCGTTGTTCATTACAACATCTATATGAAAAGGTGAGTGCAGTAACCAATCAAGGTATGAATCCTAACTGACAGGAATTGCGGTTAAAGTTGAGGTTACATGAGTTTTGCTCCATACCTATAATTTTACTTCTTAGTTGGCCTTGATGGCTTGGTTCGTAATCATTAGGATCTGAGAAACTTTTTCCACATACAGGTATGTGACACTTGTGAACGTTTGCTAGTGTTTGTAAATCGTCTTGTGTCATATCTGTAGGTATGTCAGTGTTGCTATAGTACAACGTATGTATATATCTAGATCTGGCGTTCAAACCTTCTACATAGATTTGTTTCGCATTAGTTCCTGAATATGTTTCTGTGATTTGCACTCGCTGATTTGCTCACAATACACGATGTAGCACGAGACAGTAACAGCTTCGTGCTTCTGATATTTTCGGTGTATAAATCCAGTTTCTTGATTGCATCAGGTTCCCGACTGCTGGCTACATGGGTCAGCATACACTCAAAATCAGCGTACACTGAAAACCAAACTCATCGAGTGCTTAGGATCCTTAAACTACATGATGGAGCCTTCTTTTCGTCAGAATCTTCAACGCCTCTTGTTCGTTGTAGTCTTCTTGTTGTATTTAAGTAGGGTTTCCGTGCCATAAGTGTAGTACGCAGCGCTTGCATAGCCAGATCTTAGCCTTATACTTCGAAAATTGAGAACTCACCAATCGGTTCGTATATTTTACGTAACAGTAGAAAGTGATATTTTTATTTATAACATATCTGTTAATGTTTCTATCGTTCTCTTCTTGTGTAACGTACAACGGATAGGCGACAAGTTTCGTATCGTAAGAGTACACGTTAATGTATATTCCAGAACGCTTCTCATAAATCTTGACATTATAATTACTAACGGGAATGTACATCTATCTCGTGCTTAAATCGTTGGTAATGTTGCATTAGTTCAGGCTTCGCTTGCCAGCACACGGGAAACAGTGCGGCGGCAGGGATGGACCATACGCAACATTTTGATGTTTATTAAGTTCATGACTGCAGGTTTAGCTATGGCCTTTTTAGTTACATCCATGTAACTAGACCCCCTGAGTAGTTTTTAGCTGTAGGTTCTTAATTCCAGATCCCTTCGCGTAAGACTCGTCCATATCAGAAAACAGTTTTTCCCCTGCTACTTTAATGTATTCGGTAATGTCTTTAGCCGGGAGATAACAGTGTTTTCAGTCTTTAATGTCATCTTTTTAAATACGTTTTTATCACTAGCCTATGCCAGAGACTCGTCTTCTAACACAAGGTTGAAATTGATGATGTGTTCTCTGGCGTGCTGTGCGACTTTGCAAAAGGTCGCTTCTCTGAGTCATTCCAGAAATGCAGTAGGGTTTTTCATTCCATGATGGTTTTCAACGACACAGGTTTTCATGCGACCCTTGAATCCTTTGTCTATTTCTTTAGTCTCGTCATCGATTCGATGGCACACGTGCTACCTATCGGCAATCGGAATGGTAATTTCGAGCAAGGTACTACAACGGTACCTGGAGATGATATTTAATCATGCTTATGCTTTAAGGGAACACACTCTAGAAAGGAACACTTGATAACGTGACGAGTCAAGTTAAAAAGGTTATCACTCGTTTGCAATATATACAGCTTTTTTTGGTATATACCCCTTTGACAGCAAGGAATGTTGGGAGCCGTTATTAATTTGTTGCAGTTCGCCCATTCTTTTTAACATCCGTGACAGGACGGGGTACTTCACAAATTTCACAATTTCAAATTTATTTTCTGTTTTCAGGTCCAACTTGAACAAACGCTTAAGCAGTAGGGCAAAAGTACAAGTAAAACGCTCTAGGGTACACCGTTTTCAAGATATAAGCCATTTTTTATAACGGAACCGGAGATTTTCCAAAAATAGCAAGTTTAAAAGCTTAAGAGTCCAAAACTTAGGGATATATTTACGTAATAGAACGAAATCTTGTATCACGTGATCGGAAAGGTCAAGATTTTTAGATTTTCGCCAAAAATACTGAGCTTAAGAGCGTAATGTTTGAAAGCTGTAAAATGTCCTCCATTTAAATATAAATACCCTACAGTGAGGGGGACATTCCCTCACCAGTGACGAGACCTAATTTCTTGTTTCATCCTCGTCTCTGGGAAATTGGTTAATCCGCTTATATGTATTACTTATATTTTTCTTAAAATATTTTGCTTTACATTTAGTGATAAATTAGAAAATCATTAAGGATGTAAAGTCTCCTCATTTCAAGTTATTTAAACTAAATGTATAGTGTTGATACAGGTATGGTAAGTTTATCCGGTTATATGTATCCTACACCTACTCTGTATCACGTTCATTGGATCAACAGAATATTTGATTTTCTGCAATAGTTTGTGTGCAGAGTGTAGAGGCAAGTATTGAGGCTGAGTCAGGAAGAATACTTTGGTAATGATTCGCCACGTCTAGGAAGGACCTCCCGTAACTTTCTTGTGTAATTGGTGATTGCATTAATATTCTATTTGGTATCTTGAAGACCATTTTCATCAAACATATGTTCTAAACATTTTTAAGCAAAATTACATTTACATCTATTTAATCTGAGCCCTTTCCTTTCCAGCTTTTCCAGACACAGCATTTAGTCGTTCCAATAGTTCTTGTCGTGTCCTTCAACGATGATATAATCAAGGAATGCCTTTACTCCAGTGAACCCATGCAGAATCATCGTCATATTACGGTTCCAGATTGATGATGCGACACTCAAACCAAACATAATCAATTAAAAACAATATCGCGCTCTGGCCATTGATTTTTACGTGAACGTAAGCCTTGTTGATGTTTAGTCTGCAGAAACACTTTCCACCATACATTTCTGCAAATATATCTTCGGTTAAGGGTGCTATGAAATTATCATATTTAATGAGCTTGTTCAGATAAACCTTATAAACAACGTCAGTCAATACGTACATCTCCTGTCGAATGAACTTCTGGTACTCTTGGGGCCCCTATTCTGAATACTAAACTTTAGTTATGATATCTACTTCCTCCAGTCGATCGAGTTATTTCTCAATTTTCTCCCTGAAACTATAGAGAACTTGTTTCAGTATAATGAAAACTGGTTCCACACCCTCTTTCAGAATAACATGTTCTTTTACAGAATTGACAAGGCCTTTGCCTTCTACCGATAATTTTCTATATGCACTTTGTACTATATCAAATCTGGTTCGCTTTTAGTGGGCGGGTTTATGATGCTAGCCCATTCTTCAAAAAATAAGCATCGACCTTCACTTCAATAACAATGTTTAAGAAAATATCTATTGTTCTTTTAGTGAAAAGTTCAACGTTAATTTATAAAAAATTTAAAAAAAATAATGAATATTCCAAACGATTGTTTCTACAGACACGGACGATGTAACCAAGCTTGCTACGAAATTTTGCTCGTTTCACTGACGGCCCTACAGTTCTTAGGATGGTGCGCAATATTTTCACACTTGAAAAATCTTTCAGTGGGTTGATCACTTGGTGGTTTCGGTGAGTTTTTGGAAAACAGTTCTTTGTAAATCAGGTGAATCTCTGGTTCCAAGTAAATCCAGAGAAATTAATTAATTTATATGCACAAAATGAACTGACTTAAATTGTTTCTCTAACTCTCTCTAAAATTTAGCAAGCTCAAAATACTAGCTAATTGTACAATTTTCTAAAAAGATTTGGTACAGTATCATGCAATAACACAGTCTCTGAATCTCCTAACATCTTAACAAATTTTAAATTTAGCAATTCTGATATCGATTCTAAACACATACAGTTAAATTCACAATTTTGTAGTCAATTGCTAAAGTTCAGCAGACAATTGTTTCATTGATTCCACATAAAATTGGACTTTACAAATGAATATGTGATATCTATCCAAGAAATTAGGTTGCGGTTTTAAGAAATCTTCAAAAATATGTGCAAGGTCTGAGTCCGTTGTCTCCTTCAGTCTCCTTTTGCACAGAGGTCATACGGCATTTGATGTAGGAGAAGTGTTAACGCATGTAACAAGAGGTCAAATTTTAGTTTTTCGACCTTGATGTTCTCAATTTACAAAAGATTCCCAGAGCTTGATGATTCCTTTGAAAGTCTCCTCACCGTTATAGAGGATGAAATTGATGTTACTGTTCATTTATCCCCACACTGTGTATACATTTGGATAGTCACACTTCTTTTATTACCAGCACATATTATTCCAATATGCATAGTTCTATGTCTGAGTTTAAAATTAGAGTTCTAAGCACTTCACAATGGAAGGCGATCTCTAACATAATATAAAAAGACATATTTTTAAATTGTCTCTTGCATACGTTTGCGTCGTTCACAGATTTCATGAGCAGCAAATGAATTGTCGTCTAAGTCCTGTAGTGTCATGTTTTTGACGTCTAATTATATTTCTGTGACTATCTTCTACAAATAGAACGTGTAATCCTGCTGGATAAAACTTGTTTTCGACTTATTTCTGTTTAAAACTCGTCGCCAATTACTATATAAAAAACGAAGAAACTGTAGACGTGTTTATTACTAACAACTCACGAGATTAATGCAATAATCGAACATATTTCTTGTCTTGTCAACAATCTATAACATATGTTTATAATTCAACATAGAATTCAAAGATATTACACATGAGAGGTTAAATCGGTTTTCGGTTTAAATAATGCACTTTTAATAATTTGTTAATCGCTGTCCCTATATATTATGCCACCTAAAGTGAAGAAGAATAGAACATCTTTTCTTCCATTTTACTATTAGTTGTAGTCATTAAATGGATAATTTACATGTTTTATTTGTATCAGGACCAAAACAAATGTTGAAAAAGCTTATACACACGTCACATTATATAAACGAAAAATGCCTTATTGAATTGAGTTTGGTATTTGTAGAAGAAAAAAATTATGATTATAATTACTAAATTTCCCCTCCCTTGAAACTATCCCAAATTTCTGTTATATTATTTGTAATTTTAGGCTTTTTAAACATAATTATCTTCGGAAATTCATAGCTGAAAAACATTTGAACCCTTGGTTTGTTTTCAGAGAAAACCATTATTTTGTGTACTTATAATATACCCAGCAGTTACTTGCTGTTCATACGCGCAATTTTAAAAAGCCACTCCTTATCCTACTTAGCAAATCATTTATTATGTAATAAGATTGAAATACTCTAAAATTGTTCTAACCTAAATAGGCGTACAACAGACACATATTTGTTTAGTACTTATAGTTAAAAGCATAAAAATAGTTAAATATTTAAAAGCATCATAGTTTTACCAGACCTCTACGTAAGCATTTCTGGTTCGAAACATTTATATTCCAACCGTCATATGCTTTATACACGCTAAACTTACTTAGTAGCTTCGGTAAATAATACAAATATATAGGTCTCAGAAATCCAAATAGGTCAAAGCTAAACTACTTTTGGTCTTAGGTATTTCCAGTACCATAGTCGAGGTTGCCTTGTTTTCTCGGTGAAGAAAATATAAACCAATATTAGGGCTATTAGCTATGGCATATTACGGTATTGGAAGAAATCCTACTTACTATATATCTACTTGCGGTATAAGGTATAAATCCTTAGTAAGTTCATGCAAATTTCCAGAATAAACCATGTTTAAGATTTTGCGTTGTAAATTCTTATTGTTGTCGAACTGTATTCTGGAAAATAATGGAATGATTATGTAGAAATTCTTAATTATGTCTTAATTTTGTATTTAATACCTGTAATACAATAGCAATGAAGAACTGTGCCGTTAATATTCGGTCCAATTTAAATTGCTTATTTAATAACCTTTTTATTTATAAATCTTTGATAATTTTTAAATGTTTTATAATGGATCCGGCAGACTGCGCTACGACACGTAATACAATGTGACCTGATACCTAACAGCTGTTAAAACTTTCAGCTGAAGTTCATAAAAACAGGCAAAAAAAATCTGTTAACATTAAAATTTGTAAAAATATTAAATTATTGTAAATTGCTTCGTCAGTAGTGAATGCGGATTGCAAAGAATGTTATCCAATTTTTAATATAATTTTTAATGTAATTTTAATTTAATTTTTAATATAATTTTAAGTCTTATTATCTAACTATATATTATAATTGCACCAATGATTACTAAAACGATCTAATTCTATTGAAATATTATTTCAACGATGTTGTAAAAAAATATCTTATTTCATAAGGCTGTGAATGTTTGCAAATAAGTTAATCAAATGTGGTTAGCTCACTTACAATAATTGTGTATGGCATGTTTACTGTAATTAATGAAAATCAAATGTTAACATACTCTTCCCCTTCTTCCCCTCAGTGAAAACATCAAAATCAATTCAGCACCAGATATTAAAACTATTTAGATTCCAAAAGCAAACATAGGTAATCGTTTTCTTTGTTAGTGGAACACCATAATTCAATTGTGAAACCGTAAATAAAAATTAGACTGGGAGTGAATTTAAACGTCTGAAGCAGACCCTTATTTACCGCAGAGACGTTTTAGTTGTACAATATACTTTCGTCATTTGGACACAAATGTAAAATATAACATTTGAAATGTCTTAGACGGAAACAGATTAGAAGTGTTGGTAATAGACGATTTTTGACTCACTCAGATCTTGAAAACCAACATATGTATATATTTTGTAGAAGTAAATAAATTAAGCCGGAAGTGAATTTAATCAGATGGACCTGACTCTTTATTACCGCAGTAGTTTTTAAGTAGTACCAAATTACATATTTTCTTTTTTGCAACAAAGAGGCAAACTATAACTGTCACTTGAACGATTTTTTATCGAAAGTAAATTAAAAGAGCCGAAATAAGACGCTTTATTATTGAATTTGGTTACCGTTCGTATATATTTTCTTTATCGGAACACAAGGGAAACTCTACAATCGTATTGGAAATAATACAGTGAATTTAATTAAGGAGACGGAACTTGATACTTTATATCTAAATTATTAGTTTATCGAGACATATATGTAAAGAAAGTGTTCTGAATTATACAGGGTGTACATAAAGTCCTGCATGGGTATAATATTTTCTGAACGATAACAGATAAAGAAACAAGATTTGGTACATCAATACTACACCTAAAAATCTACTTTTTGAAGGAACTATCAGTTTTCTGTAATATCATAGGGACGTCCCGCAAGGAGTCAGAATGAAATCTTAAATAGGAGCATAGGTCAATATGGACATCATTTTAAAGGGCTTATCTAGCAGAGTTTAATGCCGCAAACCGCACTCAAAAAGATTGATCCAGTACAAAATGGCGGCTGTTCAAAGATTTTACTTGGTTACATTTTTATTAGTAGCCATAACCCCAGTAAAGCAAAACTGCAACCAAACGAATACTGCAGCTAACTACTACATTATGCTTGTCAGTTGTACAGAAGTGAATTATGACATTAGTTATCCTCAAAGGTTACAGATTTTGGTCCTAATATATTGATAACGGGAAATCTCTTATCTTTGGGTCGCAGTTAGGACTTTCCTATTAGCCAGTCTATTCATAGTAGGCTATTCTAGTTTTCTTGTTTTAGTAGTGCTGTCCATCCATTTTATCAGTGCGCTTTAGTACAAAAGAGTTTGTCGTATTGCTTGTAGTTCTCAACTACACTATGTCGCTTGACGAACGTGAACGTATAACACTTCTTATGATGGTTGGGGAAATAACAGACGATCATACGAGGAAGCATGCCATTTATTTAATGACTACTTTCACGAGAGGCAGCCAATTTCTAGAACAACAACTGTAGGGAGAACTGTTCAACACTTTATGAAAACAGGAAGTGTTTCCGATCGTCATAGTTCGCTGAGATTTCTAATTGTTACTGTTATCAGGTTTTCCCCGTTATCAATATATTAGGACCAAATTTGTAACCCTTGAGGATAAACTAATGTCATAATTCACTTCTGTACAACTGACAAGCATAATGTAGTAGTTAGCTGCAGTATTCGTTTGGTTGCAGTTTTGCTTTACTGGGGTTATGGCTACTAATAAAATGTAACCAAGTAAAATCTTTGAACAGCCGCCATTTTGTACTGGATCAATCTTTTTGAGTGCGGTTTGCGGCATTAAACTCTGCTAGATAAGCCCTTTAAAATGAATGTCCATATTGACCTATGCTCCTATTTAAGATTTCCTTCTGACTCCTTGCGGGACGTCCCCATGATATTACAGAAAACTGATAGTTCCTTCAAAAAGTAGATTTTTAGGTGTAGTATTGATGTACCAAATCTTGTTTCTTTTATCTGTTATCGTTCAGAAAATATTATACCCTTGCAGGACTTTATGTACACCCTGCATATCAAGGAAATAAATTATTTTTCTCTATGTCATTAGGGCTGAAGATCAAGTTGTAAACATTTCGAAAAGAAATGCGTTGATGCAAATACATTTTATTTATTAAAAGAACCTGTCAGAAAGTAATTAACAAAGTTCTATATAAACACTATATTTTGTTATTTAATCTCATTTAAGCCTCAGCGTCAGCTTTGCCGGCTTTGAAGTGCACTGGTTTTTTTATTAAAGTACAAAGTACATGATTGGACCCTCCCCGGGACTTGAATCTTTTGGTCACAGAGTCGAGGCTATAACCATTAGTCTACGGAGAAGGACATAAACAATATAATATTACAACACAATCATTTGCTCAATCAATTTAAGGACCTTAACTTGAGTATAAGTTTAATCAATTTAGGTATTGCTATTTATAGTTTTGAAAGCGGAGTAAGCATAAAATTAACACGAACACAAACATAATTTATATCCAAGATAAGCTTAATAATTCCATTCTTAAACTGCACAGAATGCAGTATAATTGTCTTCGGGTTAAGGATTCCTCCAAACCGGCCTAAAATCGTGTAATTATTAATAAAATAGTTGGAGAAATTTAATAAATTATCATTGAATGTTGGAGGGAAATTATAATTAAAACTATTTCACTCTACGACTTCAGGGTCCTACACTGTTTAAGAAAACTTAAATCTAAAATGGATCAGTAGTTTGGAATAACTTTAAGTGACTATCAATTATTTCCCGTGAAATTACGTGCGAAGCCGTGGATAGCTACTAGTTTTATTATAAATTTGCTTAATATGTTTATCTATTTCCTTGAACTTCAGCTGTGTTCGTCAGCAGCTGTTTAAGGGGAGCACACTTCGTAAAAAATCTCAAAAATTACAAATTTTTTTTTTTTTTTTTTTTTATTAAAGTTTGGAATTTCCCGATAACAATGGTGGTATTAAATTTTTTTTATGATGACTAGAAGTGTCCGAAATATTTTTTTTTAAATAGGCCTGCAGGCAGTTTCGGGCCTGTAGCAGTCACACTTTGAATGGTGCTGTTATAGTTACTACTTCGTTGCAGTCATGTTCATGATTTGGTTGGCAGAGTGACAGTTTGTTATGTCAACAACTTACACTAACCAACAAAACATCTGTTTTTATAACCATTGCTTATAACCTAGGTAGCATACATGTTTTGGTTACTGACATTTCTGTTTTAGAGAGTGAAAATTACGTAAATGATTATGGTTTTTTGTGAGTTTAGTGGAGAGTTCTGAGTATTTTTTGTTATAAGTGTAGTGAATTTTATAATGCCACGTTCAAAGCCTGCTTTCAAGAAACGCGTTTTCAAAGGAAATCAACATAACCCTCCAACTAGTCCTAGGCCTAGTTTCTCAGGATCAAGTAACAATCGAGGTACCAATACTCCAAATGTGGATAGGCCAAGACCTCAAAGTGCATCTTCTAAGAAGGTCAGTCCTTTTTTGAAACAGTACCAATTGAATGAAAATGATGAGTCTGAAAACTGTATAGTTAATATAGGATTGTTGAATGAGGCTCTTAGTAACGTTTCAGTGTGTAAAAATTGCCATGGCCAACTTGTTTACAAAGTAAAAACACATTGTAGGCCTAGCATCAAAAATTATAGTCAGCTGTTCTGATTGTGAAAACACTATTACTGTGACAAACTCTGAATTAGTCAGGCCTAACACTAATCAGAATGAAGCAAAGTCTGATAGGCCTAACACATTTTATGACCTAAATCTTCGTTTGGTTTATGCTATGCGTAACATAGGCAAAGGTAGAGTGGCTGCGGAGAAAATTTGCGCTTTTATGAATCTTACACCTCCGCCTTTGAGATATCATGAACATGAGCATTACTTGGGTTCAATTGCTGAGTTAGTGTGTAAGAAGTCAATGCAAAGTGCTGTGCAAGAAGCTGTATCGGATAATGATGGTTGCAGAGACCTCGCTATAGCTGCTGATGGCTCATGGCAGAAGCGGGGTCACCTTTCACTAAATGGAGTGGTATCAGTGACATCTTTATCAACCGGTAAGGTCCTAGACATCGAGATTTTATCTAAATATTGCAGATGCACTAATAGACTAAACAACACGCATGGTGATGGCTGTATCGCAAACTTTGAAGGTTCTAGTGGAGCCATGGAAGTTGCTGGAGCAGTCGCAATTTTTCAGCGCTCGCAGGCATTGTATGAGGCTCGTTACCTTGAATACCTTGGTGATGGAGACAGCAAGGCGTACTCCAGTGTATGCGAAGCCAAGCCCTATGGTGGATACTGCCATAACAAAGATAGAATGCATAGGCCATGTCCAGAAACGGATGGGATCGAGATTAAAAAATCTAAAAGCTAAGACTAAAACACTCCCTGACGGCTCACGACTTGGCGGCAAGAACAAGCTAACAGATTCTGCCATTATTCAGCTCCAAAAATACTACGGATTGGCAATTAGACGCAACACAAACTCTGTTGAAGACATGAAAAAAGCCATTTGGGCAGAGTTTTTCCATGTGATGTCTTCTAATGAAAGGCCTCAACATGGACTATGTCCAGATGATGAAGAAACCTGGTGTAAGTACCGCAAAGCCGTAAAATCCAATGAAAACTATGATCATGGCAGCCATTTTCACTTGCCTGAAAACCTAATGACATTTATTAAACCTATTTTTCAAGATCTAGCCAATCCAACTCTACTGGGCAAATGTACTAAGGGAAAAACTCAAAATCCCAATGAGTCCCTCAACAATGTCATTTGGACCTACATACCTAAAAAGAACATTTGTGGAGATTAAAACTTTGAAATTTGGCATATATGAAGCTGTTACAGCTTTTAATGATGGCTACATTGGCAAATGCAAAGTATTTCAAGAAATAGGAGTGTCACCAGGGCAGCATTTTATTACAGCAATGAAAAAGCTTGACCGGCGGCGAATTTGGAAGGCAGAGAAAGCTCAAGAAGATATAGAGAAAAAAATTAGACAGAAGAAAAAACTTACTAAAAAGAAGTCTGGAGGATGAATATGAGGAGCAGGAAGGAGATCAGCCAGCCTATGCACCTGGAATGTACTGAAAAAGGTAATAAAGCAGTATTTTTTTCCGTTTTTTGTGTTTTTCCGAAAGTTGCGGTTTTCAATACAAAAGTACATGTTTCTCAAAAACTACAAATGGTAGGAATATGAAATTTTTTTTGTATGTTTGTAGCACTGTTTTACATATGTGGAACCACTAAAAACATCACATTTCACTGAGTTCAATATTTATATACATACATATACACATATTTATATAGGTTTTTGACAAGCGTTAAAACAAAAATATATAACTTTTAGGGTATATGCCAAAAAAAATTTTTTTTTGGTTCCACGTGTTCCCCTAGAAGCCCTCTTTAAATGAAAAAAAGAATTATGAAGATACCTCAAGTAGTTCTTGAGATAAGTGTACCTATGTTAACATTACGAAGATAGGGCGAAGTGCTCCCCTTAATTGCATTTAAACTAATACAAAAACATAACTACCACCATTTTCCAAAATTATAATTTACTCTGGGTATCTTTTACTAATCTTTCTCTTTCTGCAAACCTTCATTGGATATCAATAGTATTTTAGACAAAATTAACCGAATTGGTCCAGACTTTATCATCGTTAGCGCTTAGCAACTCATTTTTTCGTTTAAATGTGATTATGTTATTATATAGTAGTTCACTATTATTAATTTTAATTGATCTGAACTATGTTGCACATACAAATACATATAGACGAGACGGTAGTTACAGGGTAAGTTAGTTTATTAGAATTATTGCTGAAATTTAATAACAATCATGCATTGGTCATGCCTGAAATCGTTGAATTACTAAATCGTGTAATGTAACTTCTAACACTGTAATTTGTGAATATATTTAAAATATATTGCACATACAGGTTATATTTATAAAAAAGGACTATATTTATTCTAAAAAAGTATTACTCTCCCGTAAGATTTTCTAGAATTACAGATAAGTCTGATAAACTTATTGGATTTACAGTATATTTAAAGATGTACGCGTGACACAAAATTATGAACGTAAGCATATTTTTGATACTTTATTCAACTACGAAGGTGAGTCTTGTTTCAGGTGAATAAAATACATTTCACTAATTCAATCGTAGATTAACAAGTTCCAATAAATGTAAATAAAGTACTTTATATTTATTGGCTTATATTTTGTGAACGTATCACTCGAAGGGCTGTAATAATGTAATTTATAACTGTCTGTTTGTTAACAGGACATCCTAAAAACAATATAACATACAGATTTGAAATTTTCCTGACGCTTAATTTCTATATGAGCAAAATTGTGTTTGATGATGGTTCATGTAACTGCATAGGATTTAGCTAAGGGTTAGCAAATAGTTATAGATTAAATTTATGGGCAACCATGGTAATAACGAGAAAGTATCACGATAAGTAAATCTTAAACAAACTCAGTTTATTCATATTAAATTTTATCACGTGGCAATGTAAACACGTAGCCTAATAAAATGATATATAGTCTCGAAGTTTGGCACGAAACTTCAGTCAAGTCGGTTTCACAATACATGGTGTGTAGTAGTCCGACCATGTCAATATTGAATCACTTATAAAAATAAATTATTTTTAAACAAACTGCTACAATCATATGATTTCGACATGTTAAAGTTATCTCCATAAAACGAAACAAAAAAATATAGTGGAAGGACAGTTTTAAAATTAAAAGAATTTAACTACGTGTAATTAATTAAACTTTATTTATTCCGCTCGTTGCAGTAATATTGGCTGTAATTCTATACAATGTAGTGCGAATGTAGCAGTACGGGTAAAGCTCACAATAACACAAATATGTTTACATTGTACCAACCAACCACAGGGATGAGGCAGGGAGTTGACTTGACGTTAATGTTGATCCAATCTAGTCTGCCGGTTAACATTTAACTAAGCAACCATTCAATGAACAGTTGACGACCTGGATTTCTCAGTCTATTAACTCGTGCTCCATTCAACTGTTCATAAACTATGAATGAAAAATCTATATCAAACCGGATATGATGTAAATGAAATCGATCGCAAAATTAAAATATAACGTAACTAGAGAACGTATTCATGGCAGTATCCTAAATACTGCTTGAATAATTAGTTGATTAGCTGAATGTAATGGCAGAGACTTTAATCATACTAAGTCCCAAACACCTGAATTGATTTTTAATCGTATTAATATTCATTATATGGGATGTCTGAATTTAATTTATAATTAATAGATACTCATTCAGCTTTTATTATTTTTACATATGCATCGCTTTAATGAAAGCATAAAACATTCCGAAAACAGGCTGGTTGAATAATATGAATGTATTTAAAAATGATGAATCTGTTCCACAGTTATCATTTATACAAAGTTTTAAATTGATCTTATGAGTTAAAGCACAAAGTCGTTTAACTACAGCAGGCTCCTAATCATTCTTTTCCCGAATATGATGTCCACATGTTCAAACACTTGTTCTTTATTTGCCACATTCTGATTGTACTATTTAAATGTTATGCAAAACACTTAACATTGAAATGTTATGTAAATGATTAGTTTGATTTAGGAATAACAAGTTCCAAACGAACTTAACCAAAAAAATACAGCAAATTTCTAAATATACCTACATATTATAAACAACAGCAGCATACTATTATTATTAGTATGTATAGCAGTAAAAAACATACGAATTACCGTCTTCTGGTATTCATAGAGTGGAGTTTTTCAAAATTGTGTTACGTAGGTAAATTTCGCAAATATTATCGTACTACCAGACATATTACGCAATATAGAAACCATATATGTTTTCTCCTGTTTATGTACTGAAATAATAAAAGTAACAGCAATCGCTAAAAATAGTTATTGAATAAAGGCTTTCAATCGTCTGCTTGGAACTACTGACATAACACATAACAGTTTTCACCACTTGGTTAGAGTTAGCAGACGTATACTAACCTGTAATGTTTCGATCACTTATATTTATTAATGCCACGGTTGTAAATAATAACCCACAGAAAATCAATATTTACCTTATAAAAGTTCTTCATTGGTGTTCCATACTAAATGTTTGTACCTAAAATAAAAAATAATAAAATTTAATACGAATGCCTCACATTAGGTTAATAGTTAAAACTATGAGTAGTAACAAGTCAATTATATTAATGTGATCAAGTTGATTATTGGTTCCGTCATTCATTTGCTTAGCTCAAAAACTGTTGGTTAATACCTATAACAGCTCTCTTATTAGTCTTAATAGGTACCATTGTAAAAATATTTTTTTTCATGAAATGTGTATGTAGTTTCTTTTAGTGTATGAATATAATAGTAAAATATTTTCGAAAACCAGCATGCAGGAGGAGTAGGGTTTGAATAAATGTTTTTATATTTAAGGATCCAGTTTTAATTTAACCAAAATAAATTATGTTTTTACTTCTTTCAAAATTGAATTCATGTTTACCTAGTGATTTTTAACAAATATTTCATAAAGCCCCGTTTTTATAGTTGTGTAGAAAGAGTTTTTATTCTGTTATCATAAGTTGGTAAAACTGACTACAAATAATGTTTGAATCAGCTGTTTAGTGAAATACAGAAAATAAATTACTGTTACTGACAATTTGTGACTTTTTATTTTCAACCAGTTCGTTGGTTTCAACCCACTAGCTCATTGGTTTCAAGTTTTGTCATATTTTATAAATTTAGTAAAGCAAAATATCGTCATGTAAATATAATTAATTAATCCCATTACATTTTAACGCATCTAAGATTATTCTAATTCAAAAATAATTTAAAAATAATAAAAATGGTATATGTAATAGGAAAGTAATCCAAAACTAAGTTTTTGAAGTAGCATTTAATTTACAACATGTGTTAAATTACGCATTTGCATCAGACGTATCCTTCAACAATTTAAACTATTTGTATAAACTTTGATTTTATTTATTCTGAAATATAAGTAAACAATTTTGAGTCTAAGGAACGTGCGAAAGTTATAGTTAGAGCAAATTAATCAGTGTCCAAATTAAATTATATTGCTTAAATATTTGTATAGTGTTATTTGTATTTTTAATATCATTAAATTTGGAAGTAACATGGTATTTTAATAATCAATTAAAAGCGGTCAAAAAAGACAATTGCAGACTGACCTTGTACGAAAATTTCTATATTTTACTAAATAACTGATACTAATAACTGTATGCAGTGTTATTATTATTATTAGTCAGGTTAACCAAATAATTATCCGAATGTTAGAGTTAAAAGTTCCTTCACATAACTTTACGGAAACCGGATTTTATTAATTATCTAATGAAAAATACGGGGAAAGTATTTATATTGTAAGACATATGTATTATTAGTAAAATAAAATTCATAGAATAGATGTACAGATAGTTGCTGGAAAGGAAGTCTCGTATTGCAATTCGAGACAAACATCCTCCGGATGTAAGTAGATACGCACATCCGCCCAGACGCCGATGGTGAACAAACAGGAAATGCTTATTTGTAAAAAACCGTGCGACAATGTAAGGGACAGCCATGCTGATATGGAAAATTGTTACTCACCAATTATGATGGAGAGATTTGGCAGAGGCGTGGTCAATGAGCTGGCGGGAGAAGAACATCAAAACTGAAGAACAAGGAGGAGAGGTGGAAGTGGAGGCCGGGAATTCGAAAAGTGAAGTTCGGGAGTGTTTGTGTTCGTGTGCGGAAAAAATTTCTCTAGGCGTAATAAGTGTGATGTGAAATAAAATGTAAGTAATTTTAAGAACTTAGTATATTTTAGGGTTCATTAATCATTTTCAATTCCATATCTATTTAAATGTTCACAATTTCGAAAATGTAAATTCATGTAAATTTTTAGCTATTTTAAAGAAGTTTCTCATGTTAGTCCATGAACTCATTATTATTGCAACACTACAAAATTACTAGTAAATGTTATAATGAATTAAATTTAAAATAAATTGTAATGAATAATTTAATATCAAACATGTTTTCAAAGTATTAAGGTATTAAGGTTTGTGCTTAATATGTCGATTGACGCAATCAATTAATCAATTTAATGAAATGTTGTCACAAATAAATGTGTTGGTTCATTTGAGGGTATTTGTACTGCCAATCTAACCTATTATTAAATCCTCTCACAGCAACCCTTGCTCAAAATATGTCACAACCTTAATCTTAAACTAAACCAAACTTAAAATCCTTACATGGTGGAGGCGCTAAAACTCGGTTGGCATTCAAATTCCTCACATGGGCAAGCACATAGTTTCATAGGCTAGGTATAAATTAGAACTAAATAATATTCATAAGAAAGTATTTAACTAAAATAGCCTACTTCAGTGACAAACCACTCATTTACCTAAAAGACAAATTAAATTTCCAATAACTCAAAAATATTTTCAAACCCGTAATTAGAGTAACGCCAAGTAAACTAACGAGGTACGTCAATGGACATGTATAATTAAATGGAAACCATACTACATGAAGATTTAATACCATTAGACACATATATGACTTCCAAAAGTGACATAATAAAAATATTAAATGAAAATGGAATACTATCTAGAGACACAGACACTGTAGCAGACCTCAGACCTATCCTAGCGGCTAAAGAACTTAACACGTATAAGCGCAAGTCACCCTAATATTAAAACCATATTTAATAATTTAACTACACGAAAAACTCGCCTAAGTGAAGAGGACAGGGAAAACTATAAGGATCTAGCTACAATCGAGGATTTTCTAGTGCAGAGAACAAATTTATACGACATAGTACATAACCCTGAGGCGGACATCAAGACACAAGCACCCCCAACCTTAGCACAACATTACGAGCCACTCACACTACCTGACAGAACGAACACAGTAACCATGGGGGAAAACATACCGTTAATATCTGCTGGGACTTACACAGGTCTCCAGAGCGAAAATCCACAAGATTTTTTAGACAAATTCCTAGTGGCAGCAACTTCAAACAGATGGACAGACAACACTAAAGTTAATTTATTCCCAGCGCATTTATCAGGCACAGCACTAACTTGGTTCAAACACTACAAGCAAAAACAACGAGGGGTAGCCATACAATGGGATCAACTTGCTAAAAGTTTCATAGAGGCTTTCACTCCATTAGCACAAACTCAGAGTCTACAAATTATTTTAGAACACAAAATACAGGGAGAGAACGAGCCAACACTAACCTATTTTTTAGATATATTAACAACATGCCGAAGATATGACCCCACAATACAGGACAAGCAAATTATACATTTTATCATACAGGGACTAAAACCAGAAATCTGTGAACGAGTTATAGGCCTGAAAAACGACACCTTAAGTGATCTAGAGAATAATTTAAAAATTACAGAACAGCTAGTTCTAACACAAATGAAAAAACAAAGAAAGGTACAATAGGGTTGCAGCAAACAGACCCTATAGTACACCCTTATATGAACAAAACATCATCCATAAACTGCAAACAGAAGTTAACACCCTAACCAATTTAGTAGCTACCCTAACTACAAACCAAATTTCAAATCATAACCACAGGTACGAAAGGTCTCCATCCCCGTATGAAAACCCAAAATATAAGCCAAGATATGATAGAACACCTAGTCCTCACCAGAATAGATATATGGAAAGCTCAAACTACCCCAAACAAACCCAAAGGCCACCTATGATTAAACACGTTACTTTCAGTGATAGGAGAAGACAAAACCATTCCCAAATACAACCTGCTAGACAAAATAGGTATTGCACTATTTGCCGTAAAAAACAACCATAATACTGAACAATGCTGGTTCAAGCAACGTTCATTAACTTCTCAAACCCAAAGTAACTGCTTGGCACCTAAAACCAACAATAAACAAGAGCTGTTCTGCAGGTACTGCAAGCGAACAAACCACAATATCGAATCATGTCACAAGTCTAATTATTATAAACAAAATCATCAAAAAAACGGGAAATAGGGGGAGGTCACACTAACCCTTACCGAACTTCCCCCTTATCAAAAGCGAAAACAAATAACACCATAGATCTTAACCAAAGGAATCGACAAACTTACAAATGTATAAAGTCTATGACATTTACTCCAACTAACCCCAAAGTACTACCACTATCAACCCTTGGAAAGACCAGTTCAGAAGTGATATTTAAAGCCATAGATTATAATCAAGAATTCCCACCCTTAAAGAAGATGGAAGAAATTGAACAACCTATTATGCAAAAGCCTATACACACCATAAAACTTCAATCTGTCTTCAATCCAACACCAACCCTAAGCGAACCAAACCCCTCGGGGACAACAAATATAAATAAACCCAGCTTTACAAGAAACCTTGCAGTCTCAGAAAATTTCACACGACAGATAAAACCTAGTGTATTAAAGGGGGTAGCGCACGTAAAAGAGGACCCAGATTGTAGTATGGGGGAGGTAAACACACATACTGGATTGGAAGAAACCATTGAGATAGACACTATACAGATTTTAAATCACATAGAGCAACAGAAGAAACAGAATATGATAGATTGTGCTAACTTGCAAGAAATAACGCAAGACAGGATACACAGACCGAGGAAAAATAAAACATTATTATTAGAGGATATTTATGAACTCATATTTAATTGCGAAAATAAAACCAAGAAGAAGATACCTGTCCTAACAATACACGTAGCCTTGACCACAAACCCTCGACATCCAGTACCCTGCATTATAGATACAGGATGTAACATAAACATTATTAGAGCAGACCTAGTTTGTGCAACAAAATTAAATACTAGCAACATTCCCTCGTTGATATCGGCTAACGGTATACCATTAACAGTTTTGGGTTCGACAAAAATCGCCATAAAAATTGGCAAAGTAATACTTGAAGACACGTTTTATGTGACACCTGATCTAAACAGCCCAATATTGGTAGGAAACATATTCCTATTTCAGAACTGCGTGGAGTTAAACTATAAAAATAAAACAATAAAAATTACCAAATATCAGATTGAATATATAATACCTATGAATGAACAGTGGCAGTTAGACATCAAGAATTTTAAAAACACACAGGAGTTAGAAGTACAGCAAATAACAGATGTAACAGCCCCACAAGACATAATTATAGCACCACATCAGCATATTAGGATTAGCTCCTTAAAAGGTATCGAGTCTCGAACAGCCATCGAAACAGATAGGAATCTAAGAATAAAAAAGAAATGTCATGCATATCTTTCAGAAGGGGAAGATGGTACAGATACAATTGTAAATATTTATAATGCATCAAATTTCCCAAAAAGGATACCCGCACATACTACGATAGGACATATACATTACCCAACTCTTGAAGCACAGCCTACCCTGGAACACCATCCCACTAAAAAGTGACACAGGAAAAACAATATTGACAGATAAGGAAGGCATAGTATTTGATATCTCACCACATTTAACCCTCCAAGAACACAAAAAAGTCCTTGACGTTTTACAAAAATACAGACACATATTTACAACAAAGGTAATCGATTTAACTCCTGCAAACATACCTCCTGTTAAACTTGAATTAAAACCGAATACGAAACCTGTAAACTCACCACCGTATAGGCAGAGTAAAACAGAAAGGGAAAAATTAAACAAATTATTGGACGATTTAGTACAAGCAAAAATATTAGAGGAATGTCAGGATTACACAGAATATGCAAGCCCAGTATTTTTAGTGAAAAATAAAGATGGAAGCGACAGAATGGTAGCTGATCTCAGGAAGGTTAATGCACAGTTGAAAACAGATGCCCACCCCATTCCTTCAGTAAACCTGGTTTTAAGCTCTTTGAACAAAGCGCACACATTTACAAAATTAGACCTTAAAAATGCATTTTATTCCATGGAGGTTAGGAAAGAAGATAGGCATATCCTAGCCATAAAAACACCCGATAGACTTCTACAGTTTTGCCGACTGCCGATGGGACTTTCAACTTCAACCACATTATTTAGTAAAGCTTTGAATGCGATATTAAACCGTCACCTTTATAATAAAGTCATCTGTTACGTGGATGACCTAATTTGTTATGGTGACTCATTTGAAAATGACTTACATAATCTAGAAACTATATTAGAAGAACTAGAAAAAGCTAATTTGAAACTAAATACAAAAAAGTGTAAATTTCTCTACAAAAGTGTAAACATTTTAGGACACGAGGTATCAGGGGAAGGCATTTTACCCCAAAAACAGTCAGTAGAAGCTATCACCGAATTTAAAAGACCAACTTGTGTAAGGCAAGTGAGACAATTTTTAGGATGCTCAGGATTCTTCCGCAGATTCATCCAAAATTATGCCAAAATAGCACAACCCCTTACTGAGATAATAAAAGATTCAAATAAAAACATGGCATTTAAATGGACGGATCTATGTGAACAGGCTTTTATAAAAATCAAACAAATTTTGACAAACCCACCATTACTATCACATTGGAAGGACAACAGGGAAGCACACATTTATGTAGATAGCAGTTTGATTGGATGCGGAGCAGCGTTAGTACAGTTAGATGAAGAAAATAATAGAATGTACCCAATTTATTACATGTCAAAAAAATATTCAAATACCCAAATGCGTTACAGTAATGCTGAACGTGAAATGCTAGCACTAACCTATGCTGTGAACTACTTCAGAGAATTCACGCTTGGTAGACAAACAACAGTTTATACGGACTGTGCCGCATTACAGTTTTATAAAAATTTTAAGCACACTTCCACTAGATTAAACAGATTAGCACTGTCATTAAACACACTACGACATTGTAGTAAAACATAAACGTGGTGCTACAAACGTGTTAGCAGACGCCTTAAGCAGAAATCCTTTAGAACAACCTTTGGATGAAGAATTTACGGACGTGTGTTTAACTGTCAATACTTTAATACAGACAAATCTACCCCTACTACAAGCTCAAGACAGTTATTTGAAACAAATACGCCTTGCGATGACCTCACCTGAGGCGGTAAATAAAAAAATCAGACGGGCTTCAAGACATTACGAAGAAATAGATGGATTGTTATATTTCAAAACTTTCAACGGACGAGAAACTAGAAACTTATTGGCTATACCCCAAAAACAAAACACAAGAAATATTAAAAATATTCCATGACAACCCCTACACGGGTGGACACTTATCACATTACAAAACAGCTTCAAAAATAAAATTACGATATCACTGGCCGAATATGTACCGTGATATCCTCCAATATACAAAATCTTGTGAAGAATGTCAACTACGTAGGCCAAAAACGAACAAAAATTACGGCCTACTACAACCTATTCCACCCTCCATAAAACCCTTTGACAGAATAACAATAGACTTTGTAGGTAATATTACACAAAGTAATGGTTACAAATATATCCTAGTTGCAACCGATGCCTGCACTAGAATGGCATTTGCAACCCCTTGTAGAAATGCAGATGCGAACACAGTAGCGCAAAAATTATTAAATCTATTCTGCACATTTGGATTTCCTAGAATTATTAATCATGACAGAGGAACGCACTTTATGAATTCTGTAATTTCACAGTTACTAAATGCACTCGGGATTGAACAAAGGCCAGGCGCTGCTTATATGTCACAAGTACAAGGTGCTGTTGAAAAATACAACCACACGCTAATCAAGGCAATATCTCATTACGTTGTGGAAAAACCCCAAACTTGGACAAAATACGTACAAATAGTTACCTTTGCCTACAACACGTCTGTAAACATTTCAACAGGCTACACACCGCACTACCTCATGTTTGGTTACGAAGCTAACTTACCGTCTGATTGTATATATTTACAGGTTAATCCCGAAAAAATGGTGTTGGAAAATATAGAAATTTTAGAGCAAATACGCAAAGATATGCCGAAAATCATGAAAAAAGCCCAGGAAGCGCAAAAGAAATACTTTGACCGTGACAAAACTCATTTGGATTTAAACCCCGGCGATGAAGTCTTGGTCCATTTCCCGAAAGACCACACAAAAAAATATAGTAAATTTCAAACACCATTTAGAGGTCCTTTCGTTGTCAAGAAAAAAATTAACGAAGTGACATATGCAGTAGAAATTTACCACAGGGGAAGGTTAACAGAACAACCAATACATGTTGCTAGAATGAAATTATTCTATAAGAGAATATAAAACAAATATGAAGGGACTTGAGCAATAATAAAATATTCAAGAATAATATATGCAATATTTCTCATGAACATCACTATGCACTCACTGCCTTGTAGAAAAATTTGAAGAGAGTGAAAAGTATCTTCGCAATACTTTCATAATATATGAGGTTAAAAAGCTACCACATAGTCACGCAAGAATCGCTTTAAAGAATAGGTATTATACTCCAGGAGTTGAGAGACCGGGTTAACTTGATTACGGTTTGAATGATTCATTATAACGTTATATAACCTTGAGAGTCACTGAAGTAAGTCTAACAGACATAAAAATGTATATTATAAAATCTCGATGTTGTGTCGGAAAACGATAGAGAATAAAGACATAAAAGTTTTAGAAAATTAAAACGCCTAACTTTGTATTTTAATGTGAGGTTTACTGTAATTTAGTGATTAAGTGATAGGTTACACGTACCAAAGATATTGGTATAGATAATCCCAATACACAGGACACTAACACAGCACACACGACACGACACGAGCAGAGCCTGTAACCCACGGTAACCGTACTTAGACTGGCTAGTAAGACTTGACCGTGACTCTGGTATGTCTCCCAGGCAGATAAGTTTTCTGCTAACTCAACTAACTTCCCACGCTATACTACACCGACTATGTTGTGACTATGACTAGGGGGCATTGCCTTGTACCAGCGGTCTGGGTCGCCAAGGGCCCTGGTGGTTCAGACAGCTTAGTATGCAAGTAATGTTTCCCACGTACTCGTTTACTGCAATAACAAAGCGTACTCTAACTTGACACAACGTACATATTATACTTACCTGAGGGATACGTGTATACATAGCCTAGTAATAAAGAATATAAAATATGATAAAGTATACTACATATATCATATTTATTTAAGTTAGTAGATAGCAGTGTTAACATAATATACCCTACAAGGACTCAATTTTCCTGAGATGCATCTCAAAGAAAGAGACATACATGTTCTATATTATATAATCCTAGGATAAACAAATACTTCAATATATGACATGTACATGACTTATATAAAATGTTCAATTATTACATAGCTAATCTAACATTGAAGGAAAGTAACATATATCTAAATAGCATGTATTAGCACGGCAATATTGCTCATAAACAGACTATACAGCCTTCATTTGGCAACATATATTATGATCATAATAATGACTATGGACAATAAGCACAAAGAAGGGACATTACATATTCCTCAGAAACAAAAGTGCGTAGTATCGTTAAAATTAACATAATATCGAACCTTATTTAAGAACACTAGAGACCAAGATGCTTAGTAAATATTATTACATAGACCTATGGAAATACGACACACCATCGAGAGGTCATTAAAAGATTTCTGTAAATAAAAACCTTAGGCATAAATGTGTATTAATTATAAAATATTAAACTAAAATGTATATGTAACCTGTAGATATTAAGTTTTAGAATTACGACACCAAAAAGCCAACTACAACCTGAGACACCAGTCTACAAGACACCAATCTACAAGACACCAGTCTACAGCACTCTAACCGATCCCGACCACCCACGAGAAAAATGAAGTCTTCACAGCACTTCCTTCTACTACTCACAGCACTTGCCATGCCTCTTTCGACCACCTTTGCCAGCACATCAACCCACAACACAGAAGAACCCAATAAGCCTCCAGTACAAATCTTCAAAGGAGCGTACTTCACTCCAATGTCCCAGACACTACCTTATACCAGTTCCATCCCTATATTATACAAAATTCCTTTCAACACACAGCAAAATTTACCTAAAAACGAACCCTCTCTAAATTTCTGCCCTAAAACCTCAACAACTCCCAAACCTATTGCAAGATACAGAGCAACCTTTCCACATTAGAAACCCTCATACATCAACAAATGGTAGCAGAACACCTCCCATTCATCCAAAGACAGCAACCAGATAGAAACAGAAGATCGCTCACGTTCGTCGGAGATTTCTTCGAATGGTGTTGTGACATTGCGACAGAACACCAAATACATGACTTGGCAGACAACAAGGAAGATGTCTACACAGCATTCTCAACACAACAACACTACCTACTCTCCGAGCTACCTGAGCATTCACCTGCTTTGTTCACAATCTACAAAGACAACACCAATTCCAGCTAAAACACGACGACAAAAACATAGTAAACAACACGGAACTCATTTTGTACATTTTATTAGCCTGGACTTCTATAATAACACTACTTCTTTTTATAGCCCTCTACTTCATCCACATTAATAACATCAAAATAAAATTTCTGAAGCCTACAGTACATGAACGTGACTACCCAATGGATAACCTTAATTAGACTATAAGTACGATTCGTAGGTAGAATCGTCATTAAGCCAGGGGAATGTAAGACATATGTATTATTAGTAAAATAAAATTCATAGAATAGATGTACAGATAGTTGCTGGAAAGGAAGTCTCGTATTGCAATTCGAGACAAACATCCTCCGGATGTAAGTAGATACGCACATCCGCCCAGACGCCGATGGTGAACAAACAGGAAATGCTTATTTGTAAAAACCGTGCGACAATGTAAGGGACAGCCATGCTGATATGGAAAATTGTTACTCACCAATTATGATGGAGAGATTTGGCAGAGGCGTGGTCAATGAGCTGGCGGGAGAAGAACATCAAAACTGAAGAACAAGGAGGAGAGGTGGAAGTGGAGGCCGGGAATTCGAAAAGTGAAGTTCGGGAGTGTTTGTGTTCGTGTGCGGAAAAATTTCTCTAGGCGTAATAAGTGTGATGTGAAATAAAATGTAAGTAATTTTAAGAACTTAGTATATTTTAGGGTTCATTAATCATTTTCAATTCCATATCTATTTAAATGTTCACAATTTCGAAAATTTAAATTCATGTAAATGTTTAGCTATTTTAAAGAAGTTTCTCATGTTAGTCCATGAACTCATTATTATTGCAACACTACAAAATTACTAGTAAATGTTATAATGAATTAAATTTAAAATAAATTGTAATGAATAATTTAATATCAAACATGTTTTCAAAGTATTAAGGTATTAAGGTTTGTGCTTAATATGTCGATTGACGCAATCAATTAATCAATTTAATGAAATGTTGTCACAAATAAATGTGTTGGTTCATTTGAGGGTATTTGTACTGCCAATCTAACCTATTATTAAATCCTCTCACAGCAACCCTTGCTAAAAATATGTCACAACCTTAATCTTAAACTAAACCAAACTTAAAATCCTTACAATATATATAACATGGATGATATTTTTAAAATTAGTAAAAAATCTACTTTCTTTTAAATAAGTAACAAATACGTTTTTAGGGTAAAAAAATTTAATCAAACCTCACACCTTCTGCTAGGTCACCTTAAACGCATTTTCATTATAATATTTAAAAACTAGAATTCATGCAGATTGAATACAAAATAATTTAATATATATATATATTGATTATGAGAGCAGTAAAAGTTTTAAATTTGTGAGAAAAAACGATTTTTGAGTTGAATGACGCAACCATCAATCAATTTGACCCTATTAACTTGTAGTCCTGTTATTACGCATACTTTAGCCCATTTAATCTTTGATGTGTCCCTTTTAGTTTCAAAAATCCCTTCAGTGTGCATACACACAGGCACATACTGAATTCTTGTTACGGACCAGATAAATAGTTTTCCTCTGGAAATAGAAACGACGACATGGATTTAGGTTGCAATGAAATTTAAGAAATATCACTTGAAATGTCTTCTGCTATAACAAAAGTTATATAATACAAATAAATTTTGTTTTCAGAAATAAAAAGCTTAAGTAAGTTAATAAGTTCAACAATAAATAAATATTTATTTATTGCTTGATAATTACTTGAAAATTTACATAAGTTGACAAAATGTATTATCGAGAGACAAGTAAATAAACGTTATGTAACTATATAAAAATTAATAATTTATCTGAGTCTCTTCAATTTGTAACATAACTATTTACGCGTTTGATGGTTTATTTACACTATGGAAATTGCAGTTTAAATACAAACACAATTTAATTGTGAAGCCCAAAAATACATACATTTCATCTACGTTATTAGAACTTTTATTTAACTTATCATGTTCTAGGTAACTCGAGCCCAATAACTTTTGCATATACGAGATGTAATATTTAAAATAGCAGTATTTTTTGTGTTCTGAAGCACACACAACTAAAAAACCTTTCTTGACTCGGAACTAAAGTAAATTATTATTTTTTTATTTTTAGTGGTAGTAATATGCTAAGTAGTCTAATAATTACAGATTTTAAGCTATATAAGTAAAGAGGATTCCGTCTCCTAAACCAATACATTTGTCAGCTTTACAGTTCCATCAGCTTATTAGTTTAGGTAAGCCTAATTAACTGTTTATATTAAGTGCCTAATTAAGTTTTTAGCTGTAGTTCACCTCCCTCTAAATATAGCGCGTGACGTTATCACATAATTGAATCCTGTAATCTGGATTCATATTCGTCTGTTGACATTGAAAAAAGTCAGTGACGAAGAATTTTACAACCTAGACCTAAACTCATTATTCAATTTCAATTAACCCTACCCATCATAGCAACGTATGTGTAGAAATCTCGATTACTCCACTTAATTAATTGAGTTTTCTACCGTCTCATTTGTCCACACCAAACTGCCTTTGTACTAATATTCTCTTTCATAATAATACCATATTTCCTATGAATATGTAGATGAAATGGTAATAAATAAAATAATAGGCCTAATTGTGAAAAAGGTATCAATAAATTCTACGTTGTACACAATTTACACAAACACAAAGTTTTTAATGTTCATTTGTTGATTTTTATACTACTGATAATTAGAATGGACAAGTTGAAAAAAGGAGACAACAAGAAAAAATACATTAACCATTTTAAACTTTAAGTATTCAATTGGATGAGTGTTAAAGAACCCTACCACAGTAGCTGCTGAAAACTTTCATTCCTGTCTGTGAGTCCGTAGGATTTTCGGCAACAAACGGACCTGTATTTTTTAATATTACATCAGTTTAATTTAACATAGGGTGTAACTGAGTATAACCGAAACATACCACTTGTTTTTTACTGAAAAAAATTGTTCTTTTCTATGCCGGAGGATGTAAAATTTTATTTTATGTTTGTCTGTCCTTAGGAAATTAATAGAATGAAATTACTTATAGACATAAACGTTTGCATGCAATCTCAGCAAAGCATTTTTTCGGGGCTCTTAAATCAACCATCCCTTTAATTTATTAACATGGCATTAAGGAAGAAGTATCTAATCTATTCATCAGGTGAGATGATTTCGAACATTTTTTTTAAGTACTCTGAGATCTTTAGATAGACTGAATTGACTAGTCCTTTAGTAATTTGGCTTATCCTTTTATTTTTTTTTTCAAACTTGTTCTTAGTTCAAGAACACATTTGTATTATTTGGTTTCTGACGTTAGTACGATTGTTTTTAATCATTTTTTCTTCACTTATTCATATTTATGTTGATAGGAACAACAGCATGATAGAAACTATGTTATACTTGGGTGGCAGGGTAATTTTAATGAAAAAAGGAGATATATTTTTTCTTGAACCACTGTGTCTTTCTTTTTGTCATATGTGAAGGTGAAAGTACCCTCTTACAATGATTTGAACCTAACATTAGAGAATTTTAAAAACTTTGAGTTTTACAGCTTATATAGTGCTATATAATGCGTTTAGTTTACCCACAAATATCTAACGGTTACATATGCTAATTTCCTTTTACAAACTTTAAGAATAGAGATTGAAAATATTATACAGATTTAAAAAATTTATTAAGAAACAAAAATATATAAAATCCTCACAACATTTAAAAAGGAGTCTAAAAAATAAGACAAACCCAATCTTTGAAAAAAGTAAAATGTTTCATACAGAACACAAATCAAAATGACAACTGTATCATATAAATTTAACATCTGTTTAAATGTTCCACTCGTGCCTATTTCGTTTTTTATTGTTTATTATTTATTTATAGGTTAATGTTCACACTGATGATAGTTTAGAACCAAAACAAATGTCAAAAAATAAAATATTTAAAAAAGTTTCTAGTTCACCATCCATTATTCTAATAATAATTCATAAATATTATTACAGCTATATTAATATTAATAAAGGGGTATTAACTATATAAGTATTCCTTTATTCATATTAATTTAACAGACTTTACGTTGCATCAGACTGGATGATAGAGAGGTTTCCGTTTGAATATTTTAGGGTACTTTCCTGAGAAGCTCATTTCAGTACAATACACTCTGCAGCACAAAGGACGGTTCTCGTTTTCATTATATTCAGAATGTGAAACTCTCTTAAAGCTCTTCGGACATTTAGGCTATTACACAATGACGCATCGTAAACTATATGTATGTGACGTTATGTAGTAATACACAAAGCTGAAATACTTTGTTAATACGTCCTTAAATAATATTAAATAAGGTGAAATTTTATTATCATACAATTATTACATACGTTGTCATATATGAGTAATATGCGTTCGTACACGCTTTTAACTTCTATAAAATAATTTTAGTTTTTCTAAGGTTTTAAATATGTGTTGCTCTTTAGTAATAGACCTAGTTGACGTTAAAATGTTGATACCTTATAAGGAAAGTAACATAATTTCAATGTTTTACAATCTTCTGAACTTTAAATCGGTTTGTGCACCTTCATATGTAAACTTTATACTAAAATTAGTTTTTACTACTACAATCCTTTCTATGAATGTTATATTAAAACTGGAGAATATATATTTATTAATTGGTGTATCAAGAAAGTAAAACACAAGAATAAATAAAAATAAATTATCTGACTGGCAAGAGTGTTACTAATATCGATTTTTTTCTGTGTTAAAAAATAATATTCTGTAATAGTTACATGTAATAAGATCGAGGTAAGTATTAATACCTTAGATCTAAGAACACGTGAATATTTGAATAATTAACATATACAAAAAGATATTAAAGATATTATATTTCCTTAATTTGGAAAGATATTAAAAAAAACCAGTGACAAAATTATGCAGTGTGTAACAAGAAATAGGAGGAATAGCATTGGTCAATTTTCTAAAGTTAAACGTAAGAGAGCAAAAAATAATAACGCATGCATTTTTTCACTCAACACATTGTCCAAGATTTTATCTCCATTTAGTTATTCAATCATACATTGTAGGTGTGGCTAGAACCTTTAAGGATTAATTTTGTGTTAAATTGCAGAAGGTCTCTTAAATTGAGAAGCACAGTAGTATCAGGTCGGTGACGTAGGGGAATTTATTAATCAATATGAAACCTTCATAAACATGAAAGTGGAAAAAGGGGGTACCAAAACGAGATGTCTGAAATTATATTTAAAGCGAACTCTAATAGCGTTTCAAAGGAATGTATATATAAGATCAATGAAGTATTTTCTAGTGTTAACATTCATAAACAGTTGACAGGATAAAATATTTCAAACTCCTGTCAGATAATACTCAGTGTAAGCCACTGACGTCATCACCTTCGATTAGCTTTGCCAACTGATTACCATACACTATCTGATGTCTTGTGACATGATTGTAGCCGAAGCCTGCGCTGATGTCAACGAAAGAAAAACATCCCTCGAGATAGTACCTATCAGTAAAATATCAAATTCTAGAGGGGCTGATCAGAAATATAAATTGAATTGTAATGGAAAGGTAATTATGTACCGTGCAAAAAACTTAAATAATCATGTAATGCCGCGCGGCCTGCCGTAATCGCCATTCTCGAGAAAGATAAGATAACAGCAAAAACAATACCGATCGCAATACCTGGAAATGCTTGTTGATTGATGGAATGTTAATTCTGTTACTTAACTACATCGTTTTATAACGTTCTAAGTTCATTGAAAAATGTTTTAAACGTTGGGGGCATATAACGTAATCTGACCGAGAAAGCAATTATCATCCTCAACTTACTTCAGCTCATTCAAACAAATGTTCGGAGAGAGTGATATTGGGATTTCCAAGAAGCTTTTTTAAGACTTGGCGATACTGATACCTACGGCTGTGTAAATTATAAGTACAATTTAACAGTGCGCACCGTCTGGGAACGGCATAATCCTCCAGATAGGATCAGTAATAACAGATGTGGCCTCAGATCCTTTCTTTCCAAGAGTTCAGCAGCCTCATGTGGAATTAATCATATATTAATTTTGAGTTGATCTGTGTAGAAGTATGAATAGCACATCTGCTTCTATCAGAGAATATCTGAATACCAGGTGGAGACACTGAAGGACCTTTTCGTAATGTTAGAGGTGTGGGTTATTTTGTGCGTGCGTGTGTGCCTGCGTGCGTTCGTACGTATGTTTGTCTGTCCCTTTACTGTAGCTGCTTACTGGTTCTTATCATTGTTCTAAGAATAATTACAATCAATATTAATATTTCAATTAAATATTACTTTTGGAACACTTTATAAGACTCGTATATTAATGGCACTAGTTTAATATTGTACGAATAATATTATATTCATGTATTATAATGATTTTAGTATAAATATTTTTGAATTGTAATTTATTAAATGATATACAGTATTGTATTCTATATAACTAAAACAAGATATGATTTATCATGACAGTCGTTTAACAGTGATGAGCAGGCGGAAATACTTACCGAACTGTGGCCAATACATCACGCGGCTGTCACAATAAAATACATATCCCTGTTTGGTATGTATTGGCGTCAGCTCTTTACTGTTCGACGTCAGTCAACTGTGTGCAAAATAAATCTTCTTTTGAATACAAAACCTTATTACACCCTATGGATCACGAGGACCATCCGTGATACGTATATATAAATATACGTATATTAACTCTGTAAATAGACTACTTGAGTTATTTTGTTAGAATACGTTTTCATTAAAATAAACTGTTCAACTTAATCAAAGTTTTCAAACGTATTAATGGAATATTATGACATTTCGTAATACGAACAAGAGAACTGAACAAAATCCAATAAATTTTCGATCTAAAGACGCATTGAATATATTAAGACTGTGGATATTCTTGTCTTGAAGTCTCTAGCAAAAACCTTCCCTATTCAGGTTATGTTTAAGGCTTACAATGGCTTGTACTATCCCCTACAGACTTGAGCTGTGGAGCGCATGTGGTAGTGACCAGTTTTTGAGAACGTTAAAACTTCAAACACGTCATTGCAAAATTACAATTAAGAGAGAAACAACGTCATTATGTAGGTTTGAATTTACCTTGACCAACGGGCGGGATGTTCACTAGTGTGAAAAAAGAGGCAGAGGAAACTAGCGAACTGAGAGACACAGAACGATAGTACATAAACTTTTACTCCTACAGGCAGGGGTTCATCTTATAATCAGCTTTCCAAATGAAATTTAAAATTCTTCTGTGCTTAAACCGTTAAAACTCGTATGAAACGCTGTTCAGTCTTGAATGCATTTAATAACGTAAATGAGTTTATAGCGTATAACTGGGAGACCGCATTATCAGAAAACTTTCTCCCGCATTGAGGTTGAAAAACATTGGCGATGAATTGAGTGAAATGAGTGTCGAAATTAATGTATAAATGAAAGTTTGATGTGGCATGTTTTCCAAATGTTAGATAATTGACGTTTGATATAGAAATGCACTTGTCTGCGTAATTAATATTTGACCATAGACTACTAAGAGATGGTGGGAGAAGCCGGAGGGAGACTAGCGATGGGAAGACTCTTCACAGTGTTACGCGGTACGCTAGCACCCAGAAGATCTTGTAAAATAATCCTACTAGTCTTGCTGAAATGTTGATGGTGAGTGACACTTAAGGCGATTTGGTTACTGATGAGCCGAGGGTTGAGCTGCCACGAGAGGAGACCATCGCCCTCTAGCACTCTTGAAAGTGCGGAGAATAATTGCGAGCCGGGCCTCTCCCTCACAGAATGGTGGCCTAGTGATGTCATCCACCCTTTCACCCTCTTCGTTCAAGAGGATAATTAAGCGAATAAAGCCGGGGTGCACCCCCGAACTGAATGCTGTCACAAACTACCGCGGGGCAGCATGTACACTCATCTTGTACAGTTATTCAGTTGTATTTTATATAAAACATATTTTCACAACCCTGTTACTCGTTACTGGTTAATATAGGTGACATATTCTTGGAACTACATTGTTGGTGGATTAATATGACTTGGCACAAGTATTATTTTTTTTTTTTTGGAACTTTGTAGCTGACCATCTTGCTGCCGAGAAAAATCTCGCACGCCAAGACCGAGACAACAAGATCAAGTCTTATATATTTTTTGCCAATCTCACGTAAGGAAACAGAAGAGGCATCTGGAAATTGCCACTACCAAAGAAAATCATAATTGCTTCATTGATTCCCATATAAACAGAATTAAGTTTAGTAGAGTTGGCCACTTACAATTACAAGTTCCTCAAGAGAACAATGTAGGTTTGCTATAAATATGAAATCAGTGTTTTTTAATATTCGGATTGTTGTTTCCAACTGTAAGTGCAGTATTATTAAATAATACGATAAAATTAAATTTAAACTTCAATTTTTATTTTTATTTGGAGGTTGAGCATTCGTGTTTCTATGATTTTAAATATTTTTGCTCTTTAGAAATAGACTAAGTTGGAGGTAAAATGTTGATTCTTTGTAAGCGAAGTCACATCAATTAAATTTCTTGTTTTCACCCGAACTTCAAATCGGCTTATAATTCTTTAGGTCTAAAATATTAAATTAACTAATGTTTATTTACAATTTAGTCTGTTCATGTTATATTTAAATGACAGCATTAATTGTCATTAATGGTTCTATTAAAAAAACTGCAACACAAGAATAAAAGAAAATAAATTAAATGAGCGGCAATGTTGTTACTAATATTTGTTTTCTGTTTTAATGTGTTTAATAATAATATTCCGTAATATTTACATGGAATTATAACTAGGTAAGTAGTTATTCCTTACCGGAGAGAGCTTCGTAGCCCTATCTCCGCCTCTTTATTAAAGGAGTTTTTTTATTCTTTTATTTCAGTATATGAGTTCCTCTTAATATGTGCAAAATCAATATTATAGTTCATTATGTGACCAATAATGGAATTTTTTTTATTTTAAAATGCTAATTAATGGAAATAAAAAAGTTAATTGTATAAATATTGAAGACTGTTTTAATAGCTGGAAGAAAAATAAGTACTGAAATCAAAAAATGTATATCTATTTCTTTGACAAAAATTGGAGCATACGAAAACTGATATAATAAACATATATCATATTATTTTTAAGTATTTACTTTTATGTTAGGCATCCGATGACTTAGAGTTATGCTGTAATAACAGATCTGTAGAGGAATGCTATGAATTGAACGTAATGGAATTGAACACCTGAAAGTGTGTCATTATCTTCTGTACCAGATCAAAACATATAAGCAAAGGTGTATTGTCATGCATGCTAAAAGAATAAAAAATATTGTGATTCATCGCAACACCTCCAGTTCAGCGGTAGATTGCACTGACGGGGAATTGGAAAAAGTTACCGAACTGTGGCCAATATATCAAACGGCTGTCTGAATCAAATATACGAGTTTGTTATGTATTGGCGTCAGCTCGTTACTGTTCGACGTCAGTCAGCTGTGTGCAAGATAAATCCACTTTTGGATAAAATACTTTATTACACCCAACTGATCACAAACAGCTGTTTAAGATTTACGTATTTTAACTCTGAAGATACACTACAGAAGTTTTTTTGTTGTAACACATATTGTTACAACTTTAATGTACAATTTATAATGTATAACTTTAGATAAAAATTCAATGACATTTTTATCTAACGACGAGGAAAATATTCTAAGACTGCAAAATAATCAAGATTTTAAAAATTAGATTCACAAGGCTAGTTTTAACTGACAACCGTTTAGATAATAATCTAACAGTAAATAACATTTTAATTTTTTTTTTCTAATAAATTTTTATGCAAATTGAAAGATTACAATAATAGGTGTCCCCAACTGGTTTACAATTAACGCTGTTTGCTGTAGTGAATTTCTGTGTACAAGAGTACAGAAGCCAAGATAATAAGTCATATGTAGTGCAAATAGCTTATACAGGGTGTATATTATGTCTGGAAACACCCAAATATATCCTTTAATAATTTAAATATAAATTTGAAACCTCTTACAATCGTGATAGAGATTGGGCATCTACTTTTTGGAACAATGTTTTGTTATGTCACACCAACGGGGGACGTCCTGCCGAGGGTATCGTGAATATTCTTAATGGAAGCCTATACCTTGTGATACATAATTTTAAAGGTAGTAGCTTACTGAATTGAATGCCACAAACCGCATCTCAAAGGAATTATTCTATCAGAAAATAGAGCATTTTTAGTATTGAAAAATTTACTGATGTTCAACAATGTAATTTTAACATGGTTCTTGCCACAAAATGTGTTACACTAATTTTTTAGCATTTTTTAAATGTTCAATTAAAATAAAATAAACAATTTATTTTTAAGCTGGTTTCATTAGTACAAATTTACCAGTTTTTATTACAATGAATAAAACTTATGAGTCACTTTCTCTGATTACTTATGAATCTGTACTTGGTGTTTTCCAGTCAGCAGGAAGGTTTAAAGAGACAAAGGTCACTAGCCTATGAGAAACATTATTGTGTTATTAATCATCTGGTCTACAGGTTTCAGTTTGTTGAGCATGGAGCTTTCACTAGACAGGTCTAAGCTTGGGAATTACAAATGGACAAAGGTCATATCATTCCTGTCGAGTTAATCAGTGTCTCTGAAGCATTGCTGTCAACAAGTTATCTAATTACAGTAGTTCAGTTTTTTATTTGGCATTTTAATGGAATTGTCTGAAAGAGAACGAATTACTCTGTTGATGATGCGAGGATATGGCGATCGTCAAAGATCTTATCGGGAAGTTTGTAATTTGTTTAATGACACTTTCCCAGAAAGGAATCCCATAAGTGTTTCAACAATATCAAAAACTATTGAGCGTTTTGAAATGACAGGGAGTGTACGTAATCGGCCAAAGTCGGGTATGATACAATCTGCAACAGATGATGAACATGCACTAGATGTTTTGCAAACATTTATTGAAGACCCACATACATCGCTCAGAAAAGCTGCACAGCAACATGATATGCACCCTATGTCTGTGAGTAAGATTTTGAAAATTAATAAATACAAATCATTTAAAGTTCATTTAGTCCAACAGTTAAGTGAGGATGATTACGACAGAAGAGTTGAGTTTTGTGAACTTGTGATGCGCAAATGTGATGACAATAGAGATTTTCTGACCAACATACTATTTTATGATGAGGCAACTTTTTTCCTAAATGGCAATGTTAACAGGCACAATTGCCGTTACAGGGCTAGTGAAAACCCACATTGGATTACTGAGTCCCATTCACAGCAACCACAAAAACTGAACGTATGGTGTGGAATTTTAGGTAACAAAATTGTTGGACCCTTTTTCATCAATGGAAATTTAAATGCCGAACTTTACTACAATATGCTCCAAAATGAAATAGTCCCAGCTATTCAAATCGCATCAGGAGAATACTTTGATAATGTATGGTTTCAGCAGGATGGTGCTCCACCCCATTATGGGAGACAGGTAAGAGTGTATTTGGATTTAAGGTTTCCTCATAAATGGATTGGCCGAAGAGGAGAAATCGAATGGCCTCCAAGATCTCCGGATTTGTCACCAATCGATTATTTCCTATGGGGTCATTTAAAATCCAATGTTTATAGAAGAAAGCCTCATAATTTGGAAGACCTAAGAAAGAGGATTATAGAGGAGATTGCTTTGATAACTGAAGAAATGTTAGGCAACTCTGTCGAATCATTTTACACAAGATTGGCTCATTGTCAAACCGTAGAAGGAACACAGTTCGAACAATTGCTTTGACACCAAATGCAGGTAAAACGTTTGTTGTAAGACTTTTCTAACAGCATACATTATTTTTTATTTGTAATAAGAAATCAATAACATAAGTATTTCCATAATTGTACTGTAATAAAAACTGGCAGATTTGTGCTAATAGAACCAGCTTAAAATGAAATTTTTGTTTTATTTAATTGAACGTTAAAAAAATGCTAAAAAATTAGTGTAACACATTTTGTGGCAAGAACCATGTTAAAATTACATTGTTGAACATCAGTAAATTTTCAATACTAAAAATGCTCTATTTTCTGATAGAATAATTCCCTTGAGATGCGGTTTGTGGCATTCAATTCAGTAAGCTATTACCTTTAAAATTATGTATCACAAGGTATAGGCTTCCATTAAGAATATTCACGATACCCTCGGCAGGACGTCCCCCGTTGGTGTGACATAACAAAACATTGTTCCAAAAAGTAGATGCCCAATCTCTATCACGATTGTAAGAGGTTTCAAATTTATATTTAAATTATTAAAGGATATATTTGGGTGTTTCCAGACATAATATACACATTCCATAAACACAATAAGTGTATGCCCTATCTTTTGGTCATAACAATATGAGTTCTCACGGTTTAAATATTTGTCTTTTCAGATTTTAAGCGCTTTAAATTAATTATTTAAACAATTATGTAGATAATATGAGATTATATTCTAAGTAACAAATAATAATATCGGACAAACTAAAAAGCGATTGATTGGTCTTAACCACGTCTTAAAAATAGGACATACTCTCACAAATTCTACAAGTTAAGATTCAGAGTTTGTAAAAATTGTTTAAGTTTAACACTGCTCTTGCATGACTAATGCGAAGATGGCTGCCAGTAAATTTGGGTCTCAAAAAGGTAAAGATAATAATTCTCGTAGAATTAGAATAGTTCTCGTATAGGATGAAGTAAAGTATCATCCTACAGATAATCAAATGTTGGTACAGATAATCAAACAACCCTTAAAAGTGCTTACAATTTTTTCAGTATTGTTTATTTGTAATAATTAAATTGATTTCTGTGTTTAGTAAAACTTTAGAAAATGTATCCCTCATCCATAAAACAAAATTTGCTCACTCATAAATTTTGTTGCATGTAATATTAATAAGCAAATATTACCAAGTATTGAGGCACCCGATAGAATGTACGAACTGAACGAATGAGTAACCACACAGACAGTCGGGCTGCCCATTTAAACTGTGGATTACAAAATGAATAGATCTTTATAAAACCAGGATAAACGTATGGACTATTTTCAAGTCTTCGGTATATTTATATCAAGAGTGTATTCACAGGCGGATGGGTAATGACACGATTTCAGTAATAATATTTAAATTCCTTAATGTTTATTCAGAGTAACAACACTGATGTTATATACGACATAATTAGTTTCATTAAATGGACTTTTACTTATTGGCATAATTCAATCTTCTATAAATAATTGCATATCCGACACTAAATATAAGTGCATTACAGAACGTAAACAAATTATCTTGAATAAATGTGTTAAATATTTTATAAGGGAATGAGCAGAATCCCCGTACCACAATTTTGATTAATTCACTAGTCAATATTATATGATTTTAAAACTTTTACATCTTGATATTAGTGGAATTAATGGTGAAAAAATAATACATGTCATCAGTAATGTGGAAGCATAAACACTACTGCTGTATTGAGTGCAAAGCATATGCCGCCCCATCAATGTAGTAAAGTACTGGGCTGGAGCGTTTCTAAAATTATTTTTGTACTAAATTATTTCTAAGTACAATGGTATCTAACTATCCTTATGTTCCAAATTTTAACGTGGTTTTATTAACAAATTAAACTACGTCTCATGCCTTATGTTTACAGGTATCAAGAAGAGACATGTTCATTTTTTAATTACATAATTTATAAATATATTACTAATACAGTGCTTGTGATTTTGAAAGATTTTACCATTTTATGAAAATTGTTTTTATACGTTTAGAATAAAATTCGAATAAAGTGTCCTAGTTAGCGTACAGATCAAGTATTTTAACGTTTTTTAAATCAAATTATCTTTCATTAGTTTAATGATTTATTGGATACTTATTTTAGTTATTAGTGCAAAAGGTGAAATCAATTGATATTGGGAAGTATATGTCATTATTTTAAGTTCAGAGTCATTCAAGATAACTTCCATAAAGAAAATTATTCCACAAGTATTTAAAGCACACAATTAGGACATTTTTGAATCATGCTAGAATAAGTGATGGTTCATGCCATAAGGGAGTGTTACATTTGTATTCTCTAAACGACTTAAAGAATGTTAGTATTAAATATCAGAATATTTTCTGACAAGTAATGTATTATTTTTAGATACGTATAAAAATGGTAGAAAATAATAAAATTACAAAATACATATGTTTATTTATCCAGTGCGGTATACAATTAATTATATTACAGGAACATGTTCGACTAAGATAGCTTGACTTCTCTTGAGCTCGGGTGACACTATAATATTGTTATTCCTCGCAATGTAGGCATGGATAAATACCTAAGTGAGAGATACAAAATGTTAAATAACAAAAGCTTGCCTACTCAGTTATGAGTTCAATTTGACAAATAACTCTTTTAAACCAACTCCGATTCGATTAAACCTGCCGCAATTCCCTAGGCACTAATAACTCATCTGAACACCGATTTGGTTTCAGCAGCATTGTACAGTATATGACACACGTTTGGGACATCGTGATTGGCTGACTGTAAGCGGATGTGGGGAAAATTCTAAATTAATAAGATTTAGTTTGCATGTAACAATTGTATGTAAGAATGAGATTTAGATGTGAATGAATGCAAAATTTTTTTAATTACGTTCGCTTTGACGGTTTTAACAACATTTATTTTGTTTACACACAATAAAACTTACTAATATTATTAGTATTATAATGTTTGTGCATATTGCGTAACTCACATAATATGAGTTAATTGTTTTGTTGTAATCAAATAATGTTATTTATTTTAGCCAAAAACCTCTTGCTAATCAACCCAAAAGCCACCAGTAAATAAAACAGCTGATCTAGCAACGAGGTTAACAACCTAGCCAAAACTGAATAACAAAACCAGCTGTAGCCGAGAACATGAAAAAGGTCGGCACAGCTAACGGCCACCGGCCAATAAAATAAAAGTGGCAGACGCCACAATAGATGGTGTAAAAATGAAGCGTATCTAATATTTGTTAATGCTTATATTGTAAAATGTGTATTTACTTCAGCTATCTAATGGATATTGGGGATATATTAAATTTACATATACATTTTAGAATTCCCTCAACTTTTGATTATCCTTTTAAAGAATTTCTACTTCTACTCCCTTTTAATGAACACGTTTAATACTTTATTAAGAACTATGTAGTTACAACGTAACGTCGAATTTAAAAGTTATTCCTATTAACCATAAAAATGGGACGAGCTAAGAAATATCAACTTCAAGAAATCACATTGTTGAAAATATGACAAAATATTTGTCAAAGATCATTTGAGACAAGATGTTCTAAGACAAAAACTCATAGAACTTACAAAAAAACAAAGAAAGTTGACATGAATTATTATACCACGTGACCTTAGAATATTTTTAGTAGCTAGTTTCGTGTCCTCGGTAGGTTTGTAGCTGAAATTTTTATGGTAGAATTCTGTAACTATCTAATCGTCACAATTACTATCCTAACAGAATAGCTACAGTTCAAGTTCGCTCTATGCCATAAGAATCTCATTATGAATGGCTCTAAAGTCTGACCGTCCGTTAGGTGAAACATTACGTATTTCCTGATAAAAGGTAATTTTTAATACATTTACGTGCATTTTTTATTATTTCAGTTGAATTTATACTAAAAAATATTTTTATAATTTTTATAAAAATACTCTTACTTAATTTTAAATACATATCGTATGTTGTATTTATACAATAAATATGTCTGGTGTATAATATTATGTGAACGACATTATCTATAAACTGAAACGTTTCTAGCATTGCCATAAAAATTAAAATTGTTTTTAATATGTAAAGTAATAGCATAAAGTTTATGTTGCTATTAATACTTGTGATAGATTACAAAGTTTTTTGTATTTTATTATACATAAAAAAGCATACTAAATGTAACCAATCATTATTACATCTAAAATAGGCAAATCTCCAAATAGATTACTATATTATTTTTTATGTGGATATTTTCAATTACCATACATTTTTTGTACTAGTCTGAAACCGTGCGTATGAGTCTTTAGTGTAATGAAGTAATGTACAGTGATTGCAAAAATATTAATTAGTGTACCTGATAGTGTTATTTATTAACAGAACCATTTTTCATATAAATATTGTCATTGCCTCTAGCTTGATGTACTATTGTTTTAATAAGTTTTAATTCACGATGGATGATTTTAAATTATAATGGGGTTTGCTAGATCATATAATGGTTAATTATAACAAAAGTCCAAAATACTTTAAGTGTAGTTTATTTTACCAACGTTTACTGTTAAAGAAAGCAGTGAAATGAATTCATTTACAGATCGAAATGATTTACAATTAGTGAGACTATGCTCTAATTTAACCAATTTAAATGCGAAATTTACCCCACAGTAATCTTAAAGGGCTGTATCTTAGTTGCAAAAATTAATTTTACCTTACGAAAGAGTGGCTTCTTGAATACAGTTTAATTATAGGACAGAAGTGAAGAAGTTTACACTGGTTTATAAAAGTTTTCCTCGGATTTGTTTGCTTATAGAGGTGTAATCAAACTTCCTAATGTTTACTTCTGATCATAACACTTTAATTAATCATTTAGTTACATCGGAGGTCTTATAATATACTAATTATTGAAATGTCCTTCTCAATCTTATGAATGGGGATGAGCTGCTTTTTTTTTGGGCCACATCCTTTCAAGCCTTTTTGACCTTTTAATAATCGTTTAAGATATTTTTATGTAATAATATTCCTGTATACAAGCTAAATATATATTGATACTCTCTGAAAATTTCAAACTACCTTGTATTTTTAGCCAAAGAACAGGCTTGGGCAGAAAAAGTACCAGTATAAAGTGTTATTAATTAATTGTGTTACAAGTTTTCAAGTCAAAAACAAAATATGGATGAAATAATTATAAACAGTTTAGTTATTATCTTTAATTAAATTTAAACAGCCTGATCAAGAGCTAAGGGGAAAACACTTCATAATTAACAGTTTTAAAACCTTTATGAACAATTTAAGGGTAGTGGAAATCATTCATAATATAAAAAAGGTGAGGCTTTAGGGGGAAATAAGGCGAATTAATGACTTTACAAAGGTTAACAACTCTAATCTGAGTATCCGCAATATCTTGTTTACAAGATGAGGCTCATAGAATTCGTACGCCATACACGTATCTAGTAAAATGAAATATGATAGTATAGAAAAATGTGTTGGTTGCTGTTATTAAAATTTTAATTGGTTTTTTTGTACTTACCTGTATATAATACGTAATTAAAGAACCAGAGAAACTTGTATATATTTGTTTTTAGGAGAAAGGGTAATGCTTAAGGAATAATTAATAAATCCCAAAACACTTCAAAATAAACTTTAGAATTCTTATCTAAAATTTCCTCTTTTGTTAAGAAAGATAAAACTAATTTGTTAATAAATACAATATCTAATATGGATAAGAAATATTTGATGATATATTTATAGTTTATGTTATGTTATGAACTCCACATTATAGGGTTATCTTTATGTTAGAATAATAAATCGTAAACTAAAACCCTTTTAAATTTCTTTTATTTCAGACACGTGTTTCGGTATAAACCATCTTCAGTGTGAACATTAAACGAGCTCCTCACGTGTTAGATTTAATGGGGTGATCAACCGAGGCGGAGAGAAAGAGTGGGGATGGAGGGGCCCCTCCTGCCAACTACAGATAGCCCGTGTGAGGAGCTCGTGTCAGTTTTGGATCCATCAGTATAAACATAAACATAACCTAAATGTGATAGTGACATTTTTTCTAACCACAATTGTTTTAGAGTTTCTTTACTCGTATTCTTTTTACTTACTTCTAAATTTGTTAATCTAGTATCGCCTTTTATACTATTTTCTTCCATAAATAAAGGTAATTCAAAATCCCAGTCATTTTTAAATCCTTCAGTTTCCATGATGTTAGGCATCATTTCAGTTACATTATTAAATGACTTTGGTAAATCTTAAGACCAGCGGCACGTAATTTCACCGAAAAAACTAGTCCCGATTATCGCCGTAGCCGTTTACTCCCCCCCCAAAAAAATTTTTGAAAAAATAAAATTTGAAAAACCTGACTGACAATGTATTTATTTGTTTTTTTGGTGTTATTATTTCGTAGGGCAGTAGTCCAGGTACTACTTCTAGTATAAACTCGTCTTATCTTATCAGTCATAAACGCGCGCCGGTTACCTTTTGCCTGTAATGAAACCTGCGTTAGTTCTGTCTGAGTTTTGTGTGTGTAAGCAGTCATGGCGTGATCTGGGCTTGGACTTTGCAAGCTCGAGTTAATTTTTTTTCTAAAAGAGCAAGCAGCGCAAAGCGCTGCGCAGCGGGCAAGCATCGCGTGATCTGAGTTTTGAATACGCAAGCTAGGGTCTTTTTAGCGTGTGACAAAAACCATCGCACGCCATTTCAATAACTTCACTAATTATTCCTTTCCTTGTCCATGTGGGTTTGTTTGTTTACGTCTGGCGGTCAATCGAAGCCGTCCTATAGGTCACGTGACCCTCTCGGCCAATCGGAAACTTTCCTGTTTGTCACGTGACTACTGTCAACTCATCAAAACGACCATGGTCGGCCATTGTTTTTAGTTTGATAGTCGTAAATCTTGTTATTTATGTGTTTTGTATTGCCAACATTTTACTGCTGAAAAACTGGTTGTTATATGTTAAGATTTACCATGACTTTATAAATAAGGGTAACTGTTTGGAGTTATAAAGAAAGTTCAATATTAATATAATTAATTCGATATAATTTCTATGTTTTGCAGATATGTTCGTGTAAAGTGTCTTTGGAGTTATAAAGAAAGTTCTATATTAATATAATTAATTCGATATAATTTCTATGTTTTGCAGATATGTTCGGATATAAAACGACTCATTAATTCGGATATAAAACGACTCATTAATTGGTAAGATAATAGAAATCAGAACCGTTCCGAACTGAGGTCGCTATTAGCCGCATGTACAGAGTTTGTCAGGAATTTTCGGGATTTATCGGTACTGCTCGGCTCTGCTCGGCTCTGTCCCCACTCTTTCTCTCCGCCTCGGTTGATCACCCCATTAAATCTAACACGTAAGGAGCTCGTGAACATTAACCTCTAATTAAATAATAAACAAAACAAATAAATATACACCTGTCGACTATTTAAACAGATGTTAAACTTATATGACACACTTGTAATTTTGATTAAGATTCTGTGTTTAATATTTTTTCAAAGATAGGATTTGTTTTATTTTTTAAATTGCTATTTAATATGTTGTGAGGATCTTTGTTTTAGATAAATATGTAATTCTTCTTTCGTGTTTAATTTTTCTCCTTTCCTTTCGATATCCAAAATTTCCATGTTATTTTCAATATTTTTGTAGTTATGTCCAGTTTCTAATAAATGTTCAGCGAAATTTGATTTTATTGTAGACATGTTATTTGTTTTCAAAGCTTGTATATGTTCTTTAAACCTTTTATTAAAATTTCTGCCAGTTTGTCCAATATAATAGCTTTCACAGTCACTACAGTTAATTTTGTATACTCCACATTGTTTGTATAAATCTTGTTTGTCATCTTTTGGCTTACTTTGTTTTCAATTAGTTTAAACGTGTTATTTCTTGTTTTGTAACTGATGGAAAATTTTGAATTTTGAAAGGTTTTTTCGAACAGCTTTGTTGATTTTAGTATTGAAAGGTACACATATATATTTCTGAATTTCATTATTATTAGGATTAGGCCGTATTGTGTTGGTTTTATTGATTTTTCTTGTTTTCTTCTGAATCATTTTGTCTACAATATGGGGTTGATATCCATTTTTGACAGCTAGATATTTTATGATTTTCATTTCTTTAGTTTTATTTTCATCACTCATTGGTATATTTAACATTCTGTTTATCATTGAGTGAAATGCTGCTAATTTGTGTTTCCATGGATGGTTAGAGGTTGATGGTATTAGAAGATCTGTTTGGGTTGTTTTACTATAAATTTCAAATGAGTGGTTTCCATTAAGATTAGAAATGCTTATATCAAGAAAGTTAATTTTGACTTTTTGGATTTCTTTTGAAAACTTAATTGTTGGGGATATAGAATTGAGGAATGTTAAAAACTGGTCTGCTTGCTTCTCATCTCCTTTGAAAAGACATAAGATATCATCAACATATCTAAACCAGTAAATTATTTTTATCTTTAAATGGATTAGTAACACTCATTATTTTGTTGTTTTCTAAATGTTGCATATATATATTTGCAAGAAGGCCTGAAAGAGGAGATCCCATTGCCAACCCACCTTTTTTTTTAGCAAAATTTTTTGGGACAACACTTTTCAAGACTACAACTCTAATATAAAGTTTTTTTTATTTTATCCATGAATTAAGTGAGTTCTTCAAAACATACTTAATTTGCATGCTTAACCTTATGAATTATGGTATTTGACAACTGATGAAGAGAATATATTCCAATATTCAAATTATAGTGTTCAAAACGCTTGTGGCAATCGGACAAGTGGATTGGCTATTTATTTGATAGTACTGGCTAATACCTAATGCTTGAATATGAATATTCTAATTCTCCTGTCCTTCATTAATACCAGTAAAACTAGTCCAACATTACTATGTGAGTGGTCCTTGTATATATATAATGTACGTTAATTTTTTAACGTTACAATGAGAATTATTTCGAAGAGTCTTTAATAGATTGTTAATAGTAATGTATACCGTTGCGATAGCGATGGCTGTAATATCAGTGCTAAACAATTCCTGTTTTAGGCTTCCGAATTAGTGACGTAGATATTTGGATTAACGAAACTGACTTCAGGCTGAGACGCGATTTGAGTTGAAGGAAGCCAGGCACAAAAGAAGGAAGGCGAGTTGTTCTGATGACACATGTTTCTTGACGAATATAGAGGTTACCAAGTCTTCCTTGGCGAAGGTTGCCATTAAAGCTTAATAGCATTGTCAATCCTACTCGCCCACACTATAGCAATAGATTTTAATTATATACGTAAAGATTACATACATTTTAATCTGCATATAGTCTTATAATTAATATGATCAAAGAATACTATTAAGTTTTTAACAAATGCGATTTTTTGATTTTTTTAGAAGAAATGAATGTTGTTTCAATACTAGAGGCCATCTTGGAGATCGACCTAGGAGTCAGGAAATATGTTTACATGGATTTATTTATATATTAAAATGTCATATAAATCTGTAACGGCTGTGAAAACCAGAAAATTACCCCGTAATTTTGTACTGTATCATAATCCATTATACACCCACATCTATCAGGCTAAGCACCTTAAGACTGGGGTGCCAAGTGATTATGCATATATATCTGCTACGGAAACAGCTCAGGATGTAACTTCGTACATTATTTATTTAAGCACAAGCTAAAAATTTATTTGTGTCAGTTGTAAGAAAGCCATAGGCTGTTTTTAATCAGTAGATGATTAACGTGTGCTAGATATTGTCAAACGCAAGCATACAGTTTATCACACAATATTGTCGAAAATATATTGCCTTTAACTGGTATATTATATTGAGATATAATCAATTTTGGCAAATGTGAGTGTAAATGTTCTAAAGACAACCGGATCGTATCATAAGTGACACTTTCAACGTAACTTCTTTTAAATAAACCGGTTGATATCTAAGATTTTTACTAAAACAACTACCGTTTCATATATTTTGATTCCACAAAACGTGCATTTGTATAAAACATTGTACTATTCGTCAAGATGTAATTCATTGTTGTTATAGTACATTAGGTGAATAATAATTATCGTAAATTAAAATTAATAACATTTATAGGATAGCCATCAAAACAAGTTTTATAGTTTAGAGGAAAAACATTATAATTCCTATTATGCATGGGTGAAAGATTAATTAACATCAACACCGTCAGCGAATATTTGTCTCCGGTATCAAGGCAACATTCCTTCATCCTTGGGACTTGATTTCATTCAGGTGAAAACGCCTCTTCATCCTAAAGTTTCCTTTTCAATTCCAAGGTTTTTTTGGGATTGAAAAGATTTAACTACATTAACATCTCGCCAGCAGAAAACCGCTAAAAATAGGAAGTACAAAAGTAGAAAAGATGTAATTAATTAAGTGACTAATCATGAATATTCTTCCAGATCATCCTCATCGTTACGTAAAAACTATTTGAAATCCTAATAATATTATAAATTGAAAGTGCCTAGGTGTGTGTGTTTTCACGCGTAAACTATTCAATCGGTTATACTGACACTTTTTTTAAAATCCCAAGTGTGAATATAGACCGGTTAATATTACAAAAATACCTCCGAGCTACTCTCTACTGGTATTTATATTAGCACAAAATCTTATATATGTCTCTAAATTTGCGTAGTATTAATTAAAAGAGCTCTCAAATTTAATCAACTGTTCTGTGCACACATTATATTTTGTGAACGCACAACCATACGTTTAATTAATTTAACCACTCTTTTCAGTTTGATTACATTTATAGAGTGTAGGCTCTCTAAGGAGTAACCATTAGTTTTTTATTCCGTAGTAAAAAAGAAAAAATATAATAAACTCGTGGTAATTAACCCACGTAAAGACATGAATACAAATAAAATAATAATTTGCATAAAAATCTCGAGTTATATTAAAGTGACTGGAAGTAAATACCAACAATATTGTTGTACAGGTCAATCACACTGTAAAACACATAAATAAAATAACGCATTCGTATCCACTCTGAGACAGTGGAAGACTGGAGAAAAAGCAATAAGGGCTCTTATTGTTGATGGGAGGTAAACCATTTTCAGCGTAGAGGTTAATTATTGTGGATCTTTATCTTGATTGTAATAGTGTTAGATCCTGTTTTTATTATGATTGCTTTGGAAGAAGTAGTTCATTGAAGTAAAGTAGTGTAAGCAATGGTCGATAGTCCTGTTATAAAATTCATTATTGTTTTTATAAACGTGTTATTATAGTTCAAATTGGATAGCACCATGTAGACTATTACTTCAGTATTAGTTTTACACATATAGATAACATTATTCTGCTAGATTATGGCGCTAAGGTTTACAATAGGAAGATTGCTTAACCTTATTCGAACTAAGGGAAATTGCTGATAGTAATGACAGATGGTAAAATGTCGTTAAATTTTAGATCTCCCACCTTTAATGACAATATATTTTTCTAATTGCTAACTATTACGCCATTGCCGATAATTGCAATCTACTGACCTGCCTACTGGTAAACTCTGCGACTCAATCACAGAAAATCCAGAGTGTGTAGTGCAGTAACAGCTGACAGTGTAGCAGTGTGTTGAGTAGTAACGGTCAATATTAAATATATGTCTTTAGATCAAAATAATCGATTAGAAGCGATGCGCCCGTTAGAAAGTAATTCAATATTTCCTGGAATTAAAGTGATACTAAAAACCATTTTCGACTTGTTATGGGAAATTTTATATAAAAATATTACATTATAATAACATAAAATATAATCATATAAGTTTTGTATTATAATAGACTTTCAATTTAATAAAAAACTTGTTATTACAAAAGGGACAGGTAAGTAAGGGTTCTGAAGTATTATCTTCAAAATTTTAGAATTTATTTAGTGTCACGACCCGTTCTCCCGAAAAGAGAATATATAAACCATTCCATTGTTCTTGAAAAATCCAAATTTCAATATTTTGTGTTATATACGTGTTGCTGATTATAATTGTAGAGTATGCAACACTAATTGACATGTTCATTACAGCAACGCTTTCAACACACTTCACTACTGCATCAGTTTCCACTCCAATTAACACATACCGTGTTAACCCATATGTGTTCTACAAACTATACGAACCTATTGTGGGAAATTACTAACTATTTCTACTCAGATTGCAGTTCTTAAAATTTAGAGTGGCATTTATTTCGCATTAACCTTTCCATATAGCTTTCACTTACTTTTTAATAGTTAACGTTGTGATTTACAATAATATTGTTCAATTAGGATGAACCGATTTCTAATTATAAAAAGCGGTTCACTTTTGTGACTCAATAATTTCAGTTTTATATTCTATAAAAATGATATCATAATGGTTATTTTTCTTCATATTACGTGTTTTACTTAGAAATTCTAAACAAAACCAAATGGTAACATTTTACACTATTCTTTTTCCTTCTTAACCCTAATCTTTAGTACAACACCAAATCATTTCTACTTATTAAAGGAATAATATTGTTTATTTTGTCCAAGAATCTGCAGTCAAGATCCAATAGAAATCCAGCGACGAAGAAGCTCAACTCTTCACATCGTTCCTATATCAGACCACCTAGAATAAACACCAGAAATACTACAAAATATAAATCAAGTTGCAGTCTCATTGTCTTATTATGTGTAGCATTTAGTGCACTACGATGAGTCTGACAGAATCTTTGAGCACGGTGGAGCAACCGAGATTTCTACACATAATGTAGCTATAGTGAGAATGGTTCATGGTTCCTTTGTCTTATTAATATATCTATTCAGACGTACATGAATCCAGATTCCAATAGTCAAGAATGTGACAACCAAGGATTCCAGACGCGCTAACGAGAAGCTGAACCGGAGGTAAAATCTACATTAGCAATACTAATATATTTTGATGCGTTATCAAAACCATCAAAGTGATCAAAATCACAAGATATTTTATTCCTAAACTACATCTAAATCTCATTCATACATTTTATTTTTACATTCAACTTGATTCTCTTTCATTCATTTTCCTCATTCCTACCCTAGAGTCAGTCATCCAGTCATTCAGTCTCCTAAACCTGTGATATAAACTCGTCAATTTCGGAATGCTTTTGAAACTAAAGAAGTATTCAGACAAGTGTAAATGATTTTGGTTGTTGCAGCATTTTTTGAACACTCTGATAGTGTTCTACTGGCATTCTATGATATCATACAGGTAGATAGAATTAAGTAAGGTTTATTTTTGAATTTTATTTTGCAAGTTAGTCCTCTGTTAAATTGTTTCTTTTTTATAGTAACATATTGTTAAGAAAAAATTGCGAAGCGTAAACTAGCCGTCTTATTAAGTTAAAAAGAATATACTCGCTAAGAAAGTTCGCTTATACCCTTAGATGGAACCTGCATGCGGTATAATAAAAACCGACGTGGCGCATACTTATAGACAACCGCATGGATGTACAGGAATGGCAAAACAGATACTGGAGTAAAAAATATCTACATCTCTCATAAGGAGGCCCCTTAGTAATAAATAGCATTAATAGAGTAAACAGCTAGCTTTCTGTCAAAATGACTTGATTGAGATATAGAGTTTACTTCCCTCCTCGTAGGATTTCGATAGCAATTGGCAGTATTACTACAAACTGAATTCGCATAATTACTAACATAATTACAAACATAATTAATTATGTTTGTAATTAAAAAATTGTACAAAACTAACTAATTACAAACATAATTACTACAAACCATATTTCTTTCTAAAGCGCCATTATATTTCAAAAAAGTGCTATTACAAAATACGTATTAAAATAAAACAATGGTCTATATAAAACTATCTAATGAGGTTATCAATGTGCTATGTAAAACCGCCATCAAAGGAACATATATAATATAAATAATTTTTATCTAGTTCTATTTACAGTATATCTGCTATTCAACTCAAAAATACATGAAACTAACTAAAGACATGTTTATATTAACGAAAAGGTAATATATTTTACCACAACGATTATCTAAAGATTGTTTCCTAAATCATAAAATTAGTCTTAATAAATGTTGCAACCTTATAATGTGATAATTTATTAAGAAGAATAGACGTTAAACATCACACACCTAGAATGCATATTTGATATTTGATGTAAACCAAACGCTTTATGATAATTATTTATCCCAAACCACATATTTAATGTTTAATAATTCTTAATGACATCAGAATTTTGATGTTGGAGCAATGGATTTCCGACGCCCATTTGTGAAATTCTAGATAAAAATACAGTTTTTGGCCCGTTGTGTCACAATGCCATTATTGTAATCTTGTGGCATTTAATTGGCTAAAAATACTTCTCTCCTATTCCAGACAATTCTCCTTTCCTTGTAGGTCATACGGCTTTGATTTTTAACTTTCTATAATACCAAGGTTGAAAAAAACCATGTTCATTCATAATATAAAACGAAATGAGTTTTTCCAATTCTGTGGTAATCGATAGGGGGAGGAAAAAACTCTATTTTTACATACAAAACGAGGCAAATGCAGCTAAAAAGCTTAGTTTATCATATGCTACGTTATTTATATGTTTTACTAAAGCCCCGCGTAATCAGTAAAATATGAGGACAGCAGTAAGAAATTTTATACAATCGTGTTAATATTTTACGCGGTTAAAATGCATTTAAATTGTAGTAAAACTTTATATAATTCTTTTTTATTTAATTAAATTATTTAAGAGCAAACCTATTCTAATTTAATTTACTGCATTAAAGAATATTTATGAATTTAAAACCTTTTTCAATATATTTATTAAATGCTTATCTTATAAGAAACGTCTTGTAGGCTACTATTAGACAAGTTTATTGTACCATACAATCGACATCATCATTGCTATTCCTGCTGAGCATGGAACAACGAATGCGATAGTTTTTTAAGATATTCCACTCACCTAGGCAATGAATTTTTTTAACGTCACGATACAATTGTTGCCAGTGAGACTCAGTGTTTCATTCACCTCCTTTATCAGATGGCCTTTAACCCAGTGCATTCTGAGCACTCAGAATTTAGTTAGCTGGCTAAAATTTATAAAATATTAACTTAAAACAATTAAGAAATATTGTTTCCATAGTAATTTAAGTTTTAAATTCATTCTAAATTCAAAACTTGAGTATAAAAATGATTTTAAAATTAGGTCAGATTTAAGTAAACTCACAATGACAGCTGTCCCACTTTTTTGAATTGCCTTCCGTAACATATTACATATCACTGTTTTAAAAACTTTCTCAGTACAGTTTTCGATGATATTATTGTTTTGTACTATGTACTTTTCATATTAAAAGCTGTATATCACTACACTATTTATGGAAATATCAAAGTTAAAATCTTGATCTTAAAGGAATTTTAGAGCTTTTTTCTCTCTTCAAACTCAAAGCCCTAAAGCTGTAAACTTTTTCTAAAGTGTGTATTAATTTTATTATTTATATATTCCAATGACTATCATAAGAAATAAAAAGTAATCATGAATTTGATCTCTTGTTGTATGGCAGGAAATAACGCACACTAGAGTGATCTATAATTCATACAAATACCGTACAACAACAAGTAAATATACCTATATTATTTAACTTCATCTGACTTAAAAAAAGAATATTAGAACTAAAATTTATTGGTCTTTAGGAACCTAAAACTGTATTAACTTAAATTGCAACGACATATTATCCTACAGTGCAATAAGTATATAAAAACTATTCAAATATCCACAGTACGTAAAAGACGTTTTACCTAGGACAACAAAATGATTTCATGGCTTAGATACCATGCTACATGATATAATACCACATGAATGCACTATAATACAGTCAATCTGTCACGAAAAAAGGCTGTTTTACAACAAAACGGACCACCCTAATTTTTTTTGCATAAATCGTTAAAGTTGCCTTAGAAAAGCTTAAGTCCGAGTTTTTGAGAATGTACGGTTAAGGGTTTTTGAGAAAACTCAAAAAGTTTTTGGATTCGATTTATCTCGAGAACGGTACGTTGTAAGGAAATTTTGAAAATCACATAATTTCAAGGACATTATTATCTACAACTTTTGTCATTGGGTGGATGCGCTAAAATAAAAATTGCATGAAATAGATGGCGCCAAAGTCACCAAAAAAACGGTTTTTTCACTTTTTCACCGCCCAACAATTTTTTTCGCTCGCACTTTTAAATGCAAAAGTTATTCATCATAAAAAAACCTACAAAAAACATATAAACTTCTTTTACATGCGATCGATAGTTTTCGTGTTGTAGCGCGACAAAGAGCGATTTTCGTATCTAGCGTGACCGTTACAATAGGGGAGTTAGAAAACCGGTTCTCCCCAAAAGGTGTATATCCTGCACACCTGTTCGTGCCTGTACGTGCCAGTCGAAATGCGAGTTTTGAGCAGTTAACATTCTTAAAACTTTCTTCGAAAAGATGAGTATTTGTATCGTGTGCAAAAAAAGTGCCGTCGGCAGCAATAGTCGTGATGCGGGTCCGAAAAGTCGGCAGAAGTTATTGGGCATTTGCGAAAAAGAAGAAGATAAGGAAACTCTTAGAAATAGCAGTAATAAAGTGAGAGTTCACTTGAAATGCTACTCGGAGGCCGACTCAAGAGTTATCGAACGACGAAAATCTGGAGTGTCGAAACGGTAAAATATTTTTTCATAGTCATTATTTCTTTGTGTATTATTTATTACGATGAGAAAACAATTGTTTTTTTTTTTAAAGTAAATATTATCAGCTGTCACGTATTGACATGAAACGTTGTTTACATGTTGTACCAAAGGTAAATATTGATGAAATGTGAAAATGAAAATTACTTACTGTTCATGTAATGTGAAATTAGTTTTTATTTTTAAATGGAAAAATACTAAACAAAATTAAATGTAAAAATTATAAATTTCATAAACATTGTCAAGATAAGTAAGTGAAAGTTTATATATTAATGATATTAAATAAATAAAACTTGAATTAAAAAATAACGAAATTAATGACACTTGAATAACAATTCAAGAAAATTGGAATTTGAAATACGAAATGTGAACAGTATATATGAAATTAATAATTATAAAAGAATGAAGTGAACGTTGATTATTATTTACATGTAATTCATACAATTTAAATTACAAAAATAATTTAATGAATGGAATAATTTCGTTATTACAATAAAAATTTAAATTAGGAAAGGATAAAAATGTACATAAACTGATATTTTAAATTGAAAAATACTAAACAAAATTAAATTTAAAAATTATACATTACATAAACATTGTCAAGATAAAAGTGGAAGTTTATTTATTAATGATATTAAATAAATAAAACTTGAATTAACAAATAACAAATAATAAAAAATAATAATAAATAATAAAAAATAAATAATAATTTGGTTATTAAAATTTAAATTTAAATTAGGGAAGGATAAAAGTGTACATAAACTGTATAATGCTCAAAAATTTTAGTGACAATTGATGTAATGTTAATGAAATTTCACAATAGCTTCCTTTTTTTTATATAAAAGAAAATTTTTTTTAACCAATAACGAATTGTAATACATATCATATTGCAGTAGCGAAATGGATGTTGAGGAAAATGTCGACCTTGTGCAGCCCGGTCCATCCTCTGCTTCCAATGAAGCAGATCAGGAATTTGACAGAAACATTTGTTTCATTTGCGGAAAACATGTGGACAATCGAAAGCACACATTTGGAGGTTCGGCAGTAAAAGTAAAAATGGTAAGCAGACCTTCATTGAAAGATTCGTTGATGGATACCCTTCTTCGGTGCCAGAATGCCCAATCACTGCAGATACTGTCAAGGATCAAAGATGTTGACTTGGTAGGGAAACAAGCTCGGTACCATTTTGCGTGCATATCAAACTTCAGAAGGAAAGATACGCTCTCTGGAAAAAAGGGGCGCAGCACATCGCCTGTTGATGATGCTATGCTGTATATTTATCGCTACATTGAGAATTCTCAATACTGTCAGTTTACCATGTCACATCTTCTGGAGCAAATCCCCGAGGAAGATCGTCCTCATGAGATAACGGTGAAACGCAGACTTCAAGAAAAATACGGCAACGAAATATTGATATTTAATGTACGAGGTACTGGAGCAGTAGTATGTTTCAAAGATATAGGACATCAGCTGCTGTCTGAGGCGTGGTATTCGAATAAGCACAAGGATCCAATTGAGGAAAAAAAGAGGGTTGTACGCGAGGCAGGAGCAATAGTACGAGAAGCAATTCGTTCCACATTCTATTCCACTGATCAGTATCCTGCAAGTACGGAATTCTTAGAAGGTGTTGAAAAAGATGTTCCTGATTGCTTGTCAATTTTTCTTGAAGAAGTTATACTCCCTGGCAAAAGGAAGACAAGCTTCCCCTATTGGAAAAAGCAAGTGACAGCGATAGGTCATGCTATCATAAAAGCTACACGCCCGCGATGTTTCCTGTCGAAAATTTTGCTCGGTGTAGGGTGCTTCTTGAAAAAAAAATTTTCGTCCAGATTCCTCGTTGATACTTTAGCTGCCATCGGGTTTTCGTGCTCGTACAGTGAGGTTGAACTGTTAGAGCTCTCGTATATTTCAAGACAGCAACCTGGGATTCTTCCTGGCGGATTTTCACAGTGGGTCGCTGATAACGCGGACTTCAACGTGAACACGTTGGACGGGCGTAATTCCTGGCATGTTATGGCTCTCATTCAATGTGTGACTCCAGCAACGGCGATCGAAACTGAAGAACCAGCGTCTCGTAAATTTCAAGAAAGAAGATCTATTAACGTAGCAGAATTGGGAAACGTTGAATTAGTACCCTATGACATTCCACCGTCTGTTGGATTAAACACAATCAAAGTCGCAAATTTGGATGAATTGTATCCAATTTCGAAACCTATTTTGCCATCGTACATTGACTTACTATGGGTCTACGGAAAATGGACTTGTGACAGTTCGGTACCTGGATGGAACGGTTTCATGGAGCAAATTACAGAGACATTACCTTTCGACACTTCCAAGATTCTGTACTTGCCTTTCATTAATGCACCTCCTACGGACAATTCAACAGTACTAACCACACTCTTACATGCTTGCGAAGTTGGAAACGCGAGCAAGCAAGAAACAAAATTTGTAACTTTCGACCAGCAACTGTATTGGAAAGCAAGGGATATTGTTGCAACTGCTCCTGAGAATTCAGAACTGAAAAATGTTGTAGTTCGTTTAGGTGGATTCCATCTCGTGATGTCGTTCATGGGTGCGATAGGGAATATCATGTCTGGCAGCGGGTTGGAAAATGTATGGGGAGTCATCTACGCCGAAGGATCAATACCTCAAATGATGCTGGGAAAAGCCTACGCCAGAGCTGTAAGAGCACATTTTTTGACGAACTTGGCCCTTGCAAAGATTGTTATGGAATATCTCGACGAGGATGAGCCGACATTTCGTGAAACAAGAGATTTTGCAGATGAAATTTTTGAGTGATTTGGATAGAACAAACATTATGGATCCTTGTCACAAAGAATCTTTTGACAAGTTTTCAACTTTGTTTGAAAAAAAACTGATCGAGTTGGAAGGCAGAGGGCCGACAGCAAAACTATGGATTCAATATTATAAAATGACGTGCCTCTTGAAACAGTTCTTGGAATCGGAAAGAACCGGAGATTGGACTCTACATTTGAAAACTGTTCGTCAGATGCTGCCTTTTTTCCATGCAAGTGCGCATTTTAATTATGCGAAATCCGCGCATCTTTACTTGCAAGATTGTGCTTCTTTGAAATCCAGAATGACACCCGCAGAATACCACAAGTTCACTGACCTTGGATACTGCACAATTAGAAGAAGCAGTAAATACTTTGCTGGAATATCTCCGGATCAGACAATTGAACAGACAGTCATGCGCCTGGCAAAGTCTCGCGAGGGAGTCACAGTTCCTGGACGGGGCATAACAGATAATGCAACAGCAAAGTGGGCTTTAGGCATGTTCAGCTTGATCAATGTTTGTGAGCAATTCGAAACATTTTGCAATGTTTATAGTCAGACTTCTGAACAACACGTCGACATGAGAATTGCACGCAGGAAAAGAGATAACGAAGATGTTGAGAAATTAGATGGCTGGTTTGCGTCCCACTGTCCATTTCCTGAAATCAGTGACATAGTTTCCATCGGAAACGGCGTTGTAGGAGATGAAACTATTACCTGTCATCAAGCAGAAGAAAAGGGTAACGAAATGATGGCTGCAATCATCAATGATACGTTTGGATTTTTAAAATTTGAACGTAAAAAGGCTGTAAAAACCATTGTCCACCATGACGGCGAAGTTGACAGTAAAGGACATCGTTGTGCCCATTGACCCTATGTTGCTGTTTCAACGAATAGCAATTTCTCAACCTACGACTGAAGACCTGCAACAATACCTCACGTACGAGTTGTCTCCATACCCAATGTCTCTCTTCGATGAAAACGGTTTTCGCAAGGGAAAAAAAATCGGCTTTATACGACTCTTTCACTCCACTAGAAACTGTTGCTTTCGGTCCTCATCGTTTCTACGTTGTAGATGGAGGATATTTCATGCACAAGGTGAAATGGCAGAAAAGAATGTCTGTTCAAGACATATGCAGACAGTACGTGGCATACTTACAGAGACATTACTCCGACGGCAAAGTTGCAGTAGTTTTCGATGGATATTCCCCTGACATTGATAGCGGTGGTACAAAATCCGCTGAAAGACAACGTCGTTCAACTAGATACGTCTCTCCTTCCATTGAGTTTTGACCAAAGTACTCTCATCACCGTTACTCAGGAAATCTTTTTATCGAACCACATCAACAAAGATCGCTTCATTGATGTTCTTCGACCGGCATTAGAGGACGTTGGTATTGAAGTTCGACAGGCTTACGAAGATGCCGATCGTTTAATTATTGAAACCGCTCTCGAAAAATCTCCTCATCATGACTCGACAATTATAATTGGAGAAGACGTTGACCTTTTAGTTCTACTAACTGCTCTAGGAAACGCAGATTCGAAAATCTACCTGAAGAAACCAGGACACGGAAGAAATCCTGAGCGCATTTATTCCTGGCATTCCTTCAAGTATGAGGCTTTGAAACCTTATTTACTTCTTCTTCACGCGTTCACTGGATGTGATACTACTTCAGCTCCTTACTTTCAAGGCAAACAAAAATTAATCGATTTAATGAACAGCAGCCAAAGTTTGCAGACCGTCGCCAAAAATTTCACCGACCCATTCTGTCCATGGAAAATTGTCGAAACAAATGGGGAGTTAATTTTTGTAGCTTTGTACGGTGGAATCAACAGCCGCGACTCACTTGCTACAATTCGGTTCAAGAAATTCGCACAATGTTCTACTAAAACGAAAGTCAACCTATGTTCTTTGCCACCTTCACCAGATGCTGCAAAATTTCATAGTTACCGTGTTTATTTCCAAGTGCAAGCTTGGCTCGGTCATAATATGGACCCTACTGAGTGGGGATGGAAAAAAACTTCACGAGGATTGGAACCAATTACCACAGAATTAGATCCAGCACCTGACAAGCTGATGAAACTTATCACCTGCGGCTGTAAAACAGGCAATTGCGGTGCTGCTTGTGGATGCAGAAAGGCAGGTTTAACTTGCTCAGTTGCTTGCAAGTACTGTGGTGGCGAAAATTGCAGCAATATTCCAAGCGTAGACTTGGAAAATGATGTCCTTGAAGATATTGACTTGAACTATCCTTCCCAAGTCGTCCATTATACTTCAATGTCAAACAAGGAAAGAAATGAAGAGTCGGACTCAAGTGATGCAGGATCATCATCAAGTTCATCAAGAGCATCCAGTGACGTAGAATCGCGCTCGAAAAAAAGGCTAAGGCAGCAGTAAATCAGTCCCTTTCAGATAATTGTTTTCCGTGGTTGTAAAATTAAAATATACAATAAATGTTCCTCTCTATATTCACAAATAAATGTACCTCAATAAATGAATGTACCTCACATAGATGCTTTGCCTTATTAAGCAACCTTTTTTATATTACATAATCTTGCATATCATTAAAGTGATAGCTTTACAGTCCAAATAATTCATTTTCATATTAGAATACTCTTTAAAATTTATGTTCAAAAAATTTTTTCAGTGTCATTAATGTACCCAATAATTTCAACTTATAAAAGCATTTAAAATCACCAAAATTTATTGCACACTTACAAAAACGTACGGCTTTATATGCTTTCAAAATATGACTGGGCCTGTCCCCATAAATTCGTCTTCAAATGCAGAACGTGTAAACAAGTAAGTATATACAAATAATAATAAAAGTCTCATTTAAAGAAATTATTATTAAAATATTTAATTTTCCAATGATTTTTGTTTTTCATGAGCATTTTTCATTACTACGGGACAATTCTAGTTGACTTTTACAATTATGACAATATTAAACATTATTTGCACTGAAACTTGAAAATATTTTTTTGCACAACAAAAAAGTGTATATGTTTTTTGTAGGTCTTTTTATGACGAATAACTTTCTCATTTGAAATTGTGAGCAAAAAAATTTTTTTCACAGTGAAAAAGTGAAAAAAAAACCGTTTTTTGGTGACTTCAACGCCATCTATTTCATGCACTTTTATTCTAGCACATCCACTCAATAACGAAAGTTGTAGATAATAATGTTTTTTAATATTTTTTGTTAAATACAATTTTTTCACAAACTTACTGTTCTTGAGATAACTCGAATCTAAAAACTTCTTGACCATTTGACTTGCACTGAATCTTGAAAACACTTGAAAAAAGTTTATTGCACAACAAAAAAGTTTATATGTTTTTTGTAGGTTTTTTTATGATGAATAACTTTTGCATTTAAAAGTGCGAGCGAAAAAAATTGTTGGGCGGTGAAAAAGTGAAAAAAAACCGTTTTTTGGTGACTTTGGCGCCATCTATTTCATGCAATTTTTTATTTTAGCGCATCCACCCAATGACAAAAGTTGTAGATAATAATGTCCTTGAAATTATGTGATTTTCAAAATTTCCTTACAACGTACCGTTCTCGAGATAAATCGAATCCAAAAACTTTTTGAGTTTTCTCAAAAACCCTTAACCGTACATTCTCAAAAACTCGGACTTAAGCTTTTCTAAGGCAACTTTAACGATTTATGCAAAAAAAAATAGGGTGGTCCGTTTTGTAGTAAATTCGATACAGATTGACTGTACTACTAAGGATGTTTAAATTTTGCTTACTCTGCGATTGTGTGGTTTTAATCATGGTTACGCATGATGCAAAAACATTTAGAATTTTATATTGGCCTTTAATTTTTAATTTTGATACCAGAATTAATAAAGATCTTTCTTGGGCTAAGAGGAACCTATTTGCACTTATTTCTGTACAAACTTTCTATCAATAATTGCTCAACTCCATTATTGCGCAGATGCGGATGGAGAGGCAAGCCTTTGATCCTACTGATAAGTGTTTGGTGAGATAGACAAGGACATGATTTTAAAAGATTCTGCATTATCCTTATAGCAGAAAAATACTCCTATAACTGGCATTTACTACATATCTTGTCCATAGTAATCGGTATGAGCTAAATTATATTCTATTCTGACTGATAGAATTTAGCTGAATAAAATAGGAAAAAAATATAAGCCAGTAGACAAATGCTAACGCTCTCTGTTCACGGGCCGGTGTTTTCACCGATCTGATACATCATCACCTGGAGCGCCCTTTCACCCTCGGCTGAGTTTATTTCATGTGCCTGGAATATATAATTTTTCAAGTATTTTATAAAAAGACCATCTAGTGGAATTCTGAAAGACTTTAATTATTATTTATAGTTTTTATTTAATACTGAATTTGCATGTTATCAGACAAAAGAAGTATACTTCACAGTACTGGAAATCTTGGAAATACGAATCTCAGTTGATATTATACACTTTATGGACAAATATACTTTTTCCAAAGATACATTACTGATTGACGCACTGAATTTTATAGCAGAGAGGCATATAAAATAGTGTAAACATAGGTAGGTTTTACTCGTAGACTTTAGTCTCCTAGTGGATTAGTATCAAGTCCGATGAAAAGTATAAATCCTTTATACATTTGAGATATTGCCTGGAATTATATATATATATATATATATATATATATATATATATATATATATATATATGTATAATAATTGTCATTAAACCGAATTATGCTAACCTTCAGTCCATAATGTAACAATATGTAATACTGAAATTGCAATGTTACTATTAACACAATTTGCTATAGTATAACGTCATAATCACGTTAATGATGTCAACGATATTGTTCACAGTATCACAGTAACAGCCTGACCCTGGTATATGAGGATTGTATTGGTTGTAATAACCTACTTGAAACTTGTATTGTTTGAACACTGCTATGCAATTTACTTCATGAATGAGAATGTAAATGTATAATGGAAAGTTAACCCCAGACGGATTTCACCTGCAGATGTTAAACTGTGCATGAAACTTAATTTAAACATATAAAAGAATGATTTCCATGAAATTGAAAGTTCAACAATGCATTTTCACTGGGCATCATTGAAATCTATCATTGAGTAATCCGATAAAATTTCTTGTTTGCCTACCAATAAGTATAAAACTTTCTCTTTTATCATTTTTATCTGTCTATACACATTACATCCCGAGAATGAAATGAGATGTAGTTTTGAACTTTGAGGTGCAGCCGAAACGTAGTTTGATATACCCTTATTTTTCTTTGGATTGACGTAGCCCAAATAAACACAAATTATATTATGAAGATCTTAACCTGTAGATTTTAAATAGTGTAATGAAATTTAATTTCCACATAAAGAAGAATGAGTTCAATGTCGGTGCAGATCATGAAAGTTTATTACTAAAAGGGCTGGCAATATTTATCTTTATATACATACAAGATTATGAATAGATATATAGTTTTAGATATTTATTTCTTAGAAAACTAATGTATAAAGAGATATGATCAGAATACAATCCGTCTAAATAAAGGGCAGAATGATTTTATAAATATAGCATTAATTTTTATGGTTCTTTTCTTGATATTCTTGGATATTGAGTATGTCTATGAGTGTGTTGCTAGCATTTCTTAGAAATATGATAACAGAGTAATCAAATGTAAAAGCGTAGTATAGTACCATGTGGAAACTCCGAGGAAGCAGAGCACTGATGAAGTTTTGGCAATTTAATGACAACCCTCATCCCTCCCCCCACTCGAACCACCAGGTTGTACGTTCAAAGGCGCGATTTTGTAGAATGCTTTGAACTCAGTTATTCTGCATATAATACCTGTAAATGCTGACGTGTTCACCATTATTTGAAGTGTAACACCTACTAATTTTCAGTATGGCTTATGAGCAATTCAAATATTAATTAGTTTTACATTTTTATTTTACGAAAAATAAACGTTTAAAAATAGGTATCTGTTATGTAAAGTTAATTCAGTAATTTCATATAATAAATACGATTAATAGTATGTTTAAAAATAGTTGAGAATTGAGTATTCACTTTGATTATTATTATAGATTAAATTAACGTTGAGTCTGAATGAAGGTTATTCCAAGATTCCACAAGTAGATTATAACTTTGTGTAACTTGAACGTTGCAGCATATCCAACATAAAAAATAGACAACATGCAGAATAAAATAAAGATATTGGTCTTTTTATACAATTTCATTATAAACAAATATAACACTACATAAGAGTGTGAAAACTCGGTTCAAACCTTTTCTTCCTTCAATTAAATTTACGCCAATTTGTCCACCATTAAAAAAGAATTACAATCTGAAAATATTGTAAGAATGAAACAAATCGCAACCAATAAAGTTTTAAAGTACCTCAAAATCAAACAAATATATCAAATGATAGTGTCACATATAGAAATGGATTTTTATGTTATCTAACTATATCTGCTGATACGACATGTAAAACGTTGAATGGAGATTAAATGTTAATATTTTACGTTTTCAGCCTGGAATATTCATCGATACGTAAAAAACCGATACAACCTGTATTTATTTAACGAGAACAACGGACCAATTATAAGAGAAGTATTTAAAACTATAGGCTGATATTACATAAAACAAAATTCTCATTTTCAAGTTTTTAGGTGTGTTCTAACAAAATTACATATTTTATAATATTATAATAATATATAAGTTATGTTATATCAATAACGATTCATAAAGAAACATTTGCGCAATAGTACAAAAGATTTAACCTAAAATACATATGTTCTTTTAGAAAAGATTAAAGTTTTATGGATTTCAAAACTACAGTGTGTATGGTAAGTAGCTAAGGAGTATTAGCCTTTCCTTTATGAGAAATAAATAAACTATGCAATGGATAGTACAAACATTCCATATAAGGTCCTTTGTATGAAATAACTATATCAATTTTACCTTTTTAAAGTTGTACTTTAAAAAATACAATACTTTCTCAATGCACTGCTTATGTAATTAGTTACCCTAAATTTTAAAAGTTTTAACTACAATGTACGAGATAACTACGACAAATATCTCGTAAAAGGCCTCGCTGAAGTTGTATTCAAATTTTTAAGTCCGTTAGTTTTGTGATATAGCGTCTGGTATCTGACACTGCAATAAAAGGAAGGTGAATTCAACATTATAATTCAATCAAATATTCCTACCATAGCTGCGTTATGTATAAAAAACAAATTCTTTACAATTCTTACGTTAATTAATTTTGGAGATATCACCACCTGTTGGTATCTACACTAACATCCAACTTTATCCTTCTATATATTCAAGGTGAGTATTGAAGCATTCTATATAATTAACATAATATAAATAAACTTTTAACACTTTTTAACTTTTTATTTTTATTACACTATGTACATTTCAGAATCATTGATTCCATCTTCAGGTACGAATGAGGTTAAGTTAATTATAAAATACACACAAGCAAAAAAAGTTGCTTATTATCCACTTTAGAACATTTTGAAATTTACAAAAGTGCCAAAAATTAATCATAATATATTATTAAATGACAAAGACTTTCTAACAAAAAATTTATTATTCGATAGACTCTTAAACAATATACAATGATCTCACATAAAATTAAATGCAACAAATTTAGCCACCAAGGTAGTAAAAAACACATGACAAATTGATTTTAATTATTTATTTTATAATTAACTTAACCTCATTCGTACCTGAAGATGGAATCAATGATTCTGAAATGTACATAGTGTAATAAAAATAAAAAGTTAAAAAGTGTTTAAAAGTTTATTTATATTATGTTAATTATTATAAAACACTTTTTGTGGCTACATCTCTAACATTCTATATAATGTGAGAAATAGCTTCATTTTTAATCCACCAAATATCAGATGTTACATTATCTTATTATTGTAATAAATTTGTTCACACATTTTTTAGTCTCTGGTATTCTCGTTGTCATGAAGGTTGCGCAAAGAAGCAATGTAAAATCGATCATCCAACTCTGATGAAGTAAAATTCGCCATCATCAAACTATATGTTCCTCACAATAAAGTAAAGCTTCATGCACAAATTTAAGTCTATAGATTAGTTTAGTTTTGTATATTCATGTAAGAGGTTTAACCAGCAACAAATTAATTTTCCAGCCCGCCAGTGACAGGTCTCGTTAATATTCAACCATTTCATGCAGGTAGATTTTTATGTTTGGCAAATACAACGAAAACTTGTGGTTAAGTTTTTGGCTTTAATTGTACCGAATTATTAGTGAGATAACTGATCACTAACTTCCATTCCGTTCCATTTAAGGGTTCATATGGTAAAGACATTGATAAAGTTCATTGATAAAGACTTTAAGGCATTTCATCGCCGTAAAGAAAAAGGTAAAATTTGCTTGGCCGCTAATCCACACACTTCATTTTAAGTGCCGCTAATAGAAATTCATTTTAATTTCAAATTTACAAGAAACAGTGTATAAACTAGAATGTTCAACAGATTTTAATAATTATAAATCTTTTACAAAATTATTATTAATAGACCACTGTTAGGCTTTTGTTGTTGTCCCGTCTCTCAATAAGTGCGTCTGAAAGAAGAGTTGAAAAGGTTTTATCCTGAATAAGTACAAACTATTTTTGATTACAAAACTGAGTCATCATCGTAAAGTTATTTGATCTAAAATACATGTTAAAACAACATATTTATAAATTTGAATTAATGATGTATCTAATCAATAATTACTGTACTTCTAAAATTGTATTTTTAATTCTGAGAGAAGAAAAACATTATTTGATATGCCGTTTAATTTTATCTAACCGTATCATATCTGGCTACAATAAACCTTAAAACGTAAGTCTTACTTTGTTTTGTCAGAGGTTCAAATAGCCACCTGACGAAAAATGTAAAAATTAAAGTAGCATTTGTATTATTTTGGCATAAAACATTAACGTAGTTTCTCCGTGAATTTGCATTTTAAATCTTATCATATAACTATTTTTTTATATTACTCTTGAATCGCCTTTCACAAGGTTAATCATAACATTTTATGGTGTAAGAAAAAGCTTAGAAATATTTAAACGTTTGCAAACTTAAAAGAAGACACTTATATTTGAACGAAATAAAATCAGTATCCTAAGGACAAGTACGTGATAAAATAGAGAAATCTCAAATCTAGGACAGTATTCCCTGCAGGAAACAGTATGCAAGTTTAAAAGTAGAATGGTAAAGTGTTCATACCCTATCTAAACTTCAGAGAACTGTAAATACCCGTTATTACATCGAACCTTATACACGTAGTTCAATTATTTGTGGTTTACCTAATAAATTTTCATTTATTCGATATATACATATTATTATAATCACTAGTCAGACACGTAATATACAAATTAAATAACTAAATAAGTAAATTAACAATTTAACGTTAATAAAGCTTCATTCTAAAAACATTATAGATTTACACAGAGTGTCTATTTTGGCCACTATTAGCAGCTATATACACATAACTTTGCAAGGAATGTTACACAGGTAAATCGACTATCTTTTTAGGAACAGTTTAAAATATAAGGTAAGTATTTTAAAATGTTAAAACATAACGACCACCTTTGAAATTTGTTATGGAACTATATTTTCATACAATTAAGAATATACAAAAACATTGCAATCTTTTTTCAGTGACAATTCTTTTTAACTTCACCACTAAACAACTAAAGCCTATAAAATCTTTTTCAACTATTTTTTAGAGGTTTAATAAACGATTTTTAAGGAATTTCGAATGTAAACAAGTGGACTTTTAACATCGTGCCCAGGTTGTTTGTGGTTTGAAGTTTTCAACGTAAGTGTTCAGATTAAAGGAAGTATTTCAGATAAGACATTAAAACTTTACACTAACATACTATATAAACACAGCACATACTACAGCATATGCTATAGTCACAAATATTTAGTTTTACACTCAAAAGTCTTATTTTTTACTATACAAAATTATGGGTTACATGGAGTCAGCTCAATATCTTACATTGAGAGCATAAGTGGAAAAAAGTGAATACAAATAACTATCTCTATTATGGAAATACAATAAAACAAGTCTGAATTACTACGTTCGACGTATAAAAAATAGCAGAGGTTTTAAATTAAAATCGATACCTTGTTAAAATTGCTTTATTTTTATTATTTTAATAGTTTAATTTAGAAATCCCTTACAATTGACTCTGGATATAAGGAATCATATAGGATTTAATATTTGTTTAATAATATAGTTATGTAAACATGCATAACTTCTCTCAACTACTCTACATAAATATTCTAGCTCTTCACACAGAATTTACTCTCAAATAACAAGCACGACATAGCCTTTAAACAACATACAAATTATTCCGGATACATAAAGATGAATACAACATTGAGAGGCAGTCACGTGTCTTACTGATAGAAGGGAATAATTCTTACAACGGGCTGTGAGTATATATCAAATGTAGCAATTGGCCTATACCCAGAACTAAATATTATGAAAACCATAATTAAAACGCATATTTAGGAGTTTTTAGTCAAACAAATGCAATATTAATTTAAAACATTATTAAAAAAGTTCCATAACATTATTCAAAGGTGATGAAAATAACATTATAAAATGTGTTTTATAATACAATGGCGTGTATTTTTAAGCGCGATGGTCGGATTCATTATTACTTTTTAACTGAGATTATTTTCTTTTTATTTATCACTAACCACAATTATTAGCAACAGTGATTAGTGTGTACTCGTTAGTTAAACAATTATTTAAAGATTTTGTCGATATATTAATGGAAATAAAATTAAAGGAATACATGTTATTTCACCAGTTGGCGTAAAATCATCTGAATTCTAGCAGCTTATGATAAAGAACCCTTCTTGATCAAACCTATCACATTAAGGTTCGCTTCAATCGACTCGTCTATGAAGGTGAATTCGCATTATAAGCAGTTTCGGTTGAGCATTTCTTGACTAAATGTAGTTCTCCGAAGTGGGAACAATATTTAAATTGTGCCAGTAATGTTTCGACACGGTATAAATCTTAGTAGTACTTGAATGTTATACTACGGATATCCAGGAACTAAAATATAGTGTTTTATCATATCAATATATATGATAATTTAAAACATTTCCACATGTTATCACCCATGATTAACATTTTCATAATGATATATATTGTTATTTGTAGCTAAGGAACAATAAACATAATAGACAACGAGTAACGTAATATACTACAAACAGCAGCAGTATAATAGTATCACATACTACTGCGATTAGCAGTCATTTGTTTAGTGATGGTCAGTGCGTCCTCTGCTTGGTCACTGTACTACAGGCTGATAACTTGATACTTAATGACCTTTGACGAGTTAGTTTGCTGAACAATAATAATATCCATATCGTTGAAGCTATGACATATCTGCCACTATATTATTTACAGTTGTAGGTGATATAATACTTTTTCTAAAGCCTAAATCATTAATTGTCACATTCTATTTGGGGCCAAATTTAAATCGACATATTTCTATGGTAGACTGGAAATGTTCAATATTTGTTTCTTTGTAATACGAAATTCTATTATGATATATGATAGTTGTTGTTGTAATAGACGATGACACACAACATTCATTCATTAACAAATCTATGTTAAATATTTGGTCACATTTAAATATCCCTCCCTATTACTACTTCCAATCACAGATTCCAATCATTGTATTAATAAACTATTATTATATAAAATGAAAATTTCTAGACTAACCCTGTACCCACTATTAGATATAATTAAAGGGTTATGTATAAAATATATTATCGTTTATATAATGTAACGATATTTGGTTTTAAAGCAGAGATAAGTAAGAATGTCATTCATTTTCTTACAACTAACAGTATCTTCCTTTAGTTGTATGATTTCACTATTATATCTAAAACAGATTTTGAGTTTTGGCTTGGGTAAAATTGAAAATTGTGAGTGCTACCCTCTATGGATACGATGTATATACTACTGAGTGTACATGACTACCACACTGAGCTGATATGTGTTAATGAAACTGATGTACTATAATTTGCTAAATTTGGAGGTTTTTTTTAACAAAATACAAGTTAGACCTGTTTTATTCACAAAAAAATAGAAAAGTAAAGAGTTTCGTTATTACAAAAATCTTTACTTTATGAATTTTGTTACATTGAATATTACAACACAAAATCTTTAATAAAAATGTACAAATTTACGCAAATGTATTATTTTATATAGCTGTAATGTAAATAACGGATATAACAGTGTTACCTTCATATGAGCAAATTCATAGCTGATAATTTGATTTTGTTTTTCGCATCTTAAAAGGTAGTTTTGTTTTTTTAACAGACTTCATTTTTCTAAGAATCTGTCATATTTTCTCAATAACTGCAAATTAAACTATTAACAAGAAAAGCAACTTTACACTTTTACAAACAAATGACAAATTTTCAATCCACACGGAAAATCCAAAATCAACGAGTTGCTGATGGTTGCTTCTGCGCAGGTTTTATTAATATATATATATATATTTATATATATATATACCTTATATATACCGTTATTTACCTTAAAGCTATATCAAACAATATTTTTACTAAAATTTTTTACATTTTTATTACAGCTGTTGTACTATAATATTCTATGTAATAAAATTCAAAACGTAAAGATTTTCGTTATTAACAGGTCTAACTTGTATTTTGTTTAAAAAAAACCTCCAAATTCAGCAAATTATAGTACTTCAGTTTCATTAACACATATCAGCTCAGTGTGGTAGTCATATACACTCAGTAGTATATACATGGTATATATATATATATATATATATATATATATATATATATATATATATATACATATATATATATATATATATATATTAATAAAATTAATATAAATTAATATATTGATATAAACGTTAAAGGCCAGGAAACTGTTTTAATGGAAATGCTTAAAATTATTTTTAACTCAAGAGAAAATTTTGCAACGAATTAATATTGTATTTTTTCGTGAAATAAATGCGCCCAGTTATTGTTAACTGATGTTGAAGCTTACCAAATATTTGCACAAAATTTTACTTTACATAACAACATAACTTAAGATTTTTCTTTTTCAAATTTTAAAACGATTGGTGTATGATATATAAGTGAGCCATACAGATGAATTGATAAGATTATATTAAATATTTAGTCTGGAGGGAATGAGAGAGAGTCTTGGATATGTTGGCAGAATGTTCTCCGAGATATTGTTTACTCCATCTATTGTTTGAAGAACCGGTTCACTTTCAATTCCAATCTGTGGAACTGTATCGCAGCTCAAACAACTCAAATATCTTCCAGCTATCTCATAGATATATCTCAACATATCAAATAATTTTTATTGCCCACGGATTATTCCTATGGTCCATATACATTCCAAAATATTTTTCCATTGCTATTGACTAGCTGAATGGATTACATTACATACCAAATTATTTTGTATTATATAAATCCAAATTTATGTTTTTACAAGTTGTGTTATTGGTAATAATTATTGATTCCTGGCTTCGATGACTACATTGTCAGACGATGGGAGGGGAACATTTTGAACACTTACTTTGATCACAGGTACTTAAAAATTGGTGTTTACTCGTAATGCTTAATAATTTACATTGTTCAATTGTTTTAACATTCAAATAGCTATAACTACTGAATGAATCCAACTTTTGAAGTCCGGTTTGCGGCATTGTACTGTGCTAAGTAAGACCTTTAATTTGACACCAAACTTGACCTATGCTGCTATTTAAGAATTTTGTCTGACTTCTTGTGGACCGTCCCCTAAAGGGATTATCTGGTCGGTAATTAGGCAGATGTGTGCGTTACTATCACCAGTAAGCACGTGTGAACTTTGGTATTTCTTTCTATAGTGGTTCAAAAATTAAAAAAGAGGTTCCAGACTTAATTGTCACCCAGATAAGTATTACACAGAGTTTTTCAATACGTTTCGAGATGCACGCGTATCTTTGTAAAAATTAAACGAAAAATATTGCAATTTATCGGGAAAAAAGCTTTATTTTTATCAAGCAGCTTATCTTTACCGTATCAAGTGGTGGATCTTTAGTATTGTTTGAAAAATGTGAAATGTATACATAAAATAATAACAAAAAAACATTAAAACAGGTTTTACTTGACTATTCCTTATACTAGTAAAGTAGCATGTTTATTTATTTATTAGTATACGTTTAGTTGCTCATCTATTAGACAATCTCATGTTTGAAATAATGTTCATGCCACATTATACTGTAATATTATGGCATGCATGTGTAAGAACGATGTTCTTTAAACTTTCTATTGGTTAAGACTAGCTAAAGAAATTACTCAAACAATATATAACTTCAGTTTGAATCGATTAAAACTTATGACAAACATGAGTTCAATTATTCCCACAATGAAACTTTTCAACAGAATAAAACACGTATAATCACGTTTATAGCTTTAAAGTTCGAAAACACTTCTTTGATTTTTTAATGAATAAACATTTAGATATAACTACTCCTTTTGGAAGTATGACTTTGATCGATATAAGTAAATACATTGTACACATAATTTCTGCTTGATTATAACTTAATTAAATTTAAGTTTTATTATATACAATAATACTAGTAGATAACAGCATCATTTGCTCTATAAATATAACTATTTCATTATTTGGACATTTTAATTCACCGCATGTGAAGTTTGGGAATCAGATACGGTTTCTTACTGTTAATTAATCAATATTAATCTATTATTTTTCGACTGTTTAAATTATTTTTGTCTCAATTAATTTTGTGATTTACTCCCTCGTGGATACTTGTAAAAATGAAAAGTATAAAATACCCGTCATACGTCATGTGAATATTTGTTTTTGTCTTCACTGAAATAAAGATTAGAAAATTTGGAATACACGGAATTTAACAGACATAGTTATCATACAATTAAACAATGTTTCAGGAGCCCGAGGTGAAATACGTTATAATTGTCCGTTGTTATAATTAAAAACTATATTACATTAGATAGGGACACCAATTTTTATCACGCACATTGTAAGACACGTTTTGATACCGATTTTACAAAGTGAGATAATATTAAAAATTATATGCTTTTAAAAGAAGATTAAACTGTAAAACTTTAAGTTAGGTTAAGAACTTCAGCATTCTCACAAAGTACATACGCTTAAACTTTAAGTAGTAATTAAAGTTAATATTTCACTCATACATTATGTTTTACCAAAGTAGCAAAGTTTTCTTAACTTTGGATAGATTTAATTCTAACGGAGAACCACATATTGAAATCATCGATTTGTATCTTGTTTATATTCAAACAAGGTAGGAATACCCTACACCACGAATCGTATAATACGCTTCGCCGAGTCAGAACTTCAAATCTACAACTCATTTGATTCCTTATATGCTTTCGAACAGGCAGACAAAATACAAAACAATTAATTGTTTTCATCCCGTGTATCCACGAGTACGTGGCAGGACAAGACTGAAATCCGAAGGTTAGCGGCGTCTTATTAAAAATCATCACAGATTCTATAAGAATATTTTTTTACAATCTTAATACTCCAAATTTTAAATTTGTTCTCCCAGAGTGTAATACACATTAAAAATTCCAAAGTATATAACAATAATTTGTTCCCTAAAACTATGATGGATAAAATTTAATCCTATAAAAAAAACATGTCAGTTTCTCAGGTCATATTTTACGGACTTAAAAATAATTAAATCGTTAAACTAGCCGTTTTATATTTAGCCTGGTTATAAAATGGCTCCAAATTACTACTTAAAACATCCATTATTCATAAGATTAGTGAGCTAGGGGGCAGAATTAGATCCTCCATGTGCACAGTTGCCTCATGTTCTTTGCTCTTTCGGGATGTTACTGTGTCCCTATATTAAAAGTTTGGGTTAAGTGTGTAGGACAACATGATACTTTCTCCTGCTATCGTGTCATACGTAGCCCATTTAAAACCCAGGTGATCATAACCTGGATATTAAATCTGGATATTTAGTAACCACTGTGTCCACATACATTCGTAATGTATTTGTCATATAATAATATTCGATATTAAATATTCCTAGTTCTATGCTAATATTTTAAATACGAACAATGATAACTATAATTAATTTATTAATGCCCTTAGGCACGGTACCCCTTTACTGTTTTGGTGTTATAATTCAATGCTTTTTGATGGGTCTGATCCACATGTCCGCTTTGACAGTGTAAATAATTGTTTAACGTGTAGTTAGTTTATAATTGGCTTATACAGTTTTGACAAAAAATTTCAATGTTTATATTTATCATTTGTACATACATATTTCGTTTTATTTTGTTATTTTTATTGTTGATTTATATAGTTTTATTATTGTTTGCTGTAAATTGTTTGTACTGTTACCTTATTTTCAGAGATTAGTTGTTATGGTTGTTTTATACGATTATTTTTCAAAGAGGTAATGATCCGGTGTAGGGTAATGTTAATTTTTATTTTTAGTACTACTGAAATTTATTGGACTCATAAATCGTCAAATAGATATTCTTAACCATTTGTATGGTTAACAAGTAATAAGGAATTCCCACTTTGTAGTGAGAAAATAAATAAACGAGGAAATAATATAAATAAGAATTTACCTTTGAAACTATATACAGATGCTTTTCTTAAATTTATGGAGAAGTATCTTTTTTAAGGCTAAGCAATCTTTCATGGAGACTCCAAACAAGTCAGCTGCTGATGTGATAAATGTGATTCCAGAGATTGATCATCCCTCGACCCTGGGTAGTTTCTCATTAATCTTTTGCGGATTTCTATCGTAAAGATCTACTGGCTATATTATTTATATATTCTTTAATCAGTATTTTTGTTACTGCTTACACTAAATATATTCAAATTTCACATAGGTTAATTGATTCTGTGTTCTAAATATAATACCATAAGAGCATGATTTTTAGTTTTAGATGTTCGTCAATAGCACAGTATAATACCACATATTATACATAAACCATGTCCTGATTACTTTAATGTAATGAGTTACATGTTAGGCGAGTTTCATTTGTTACCAATTCATATCGTGTAGGGTATTTTGGTCCACAACATATCTCAAGAAAAACTTACCTGTAGACTTAAAATTTCCCATGAAGCTTCATTTTATATCTACAGGGTGAGTCAGAAATATGGTAAAATATTTTAAGACGTGATTGTAGAGCTAAAAATAATAAAAAAAATTTATATAAAGGTAGGTCCGGAAACGCTCCATTACTGAGTAATGGCTGGCGAAAGATTTTGCTTTGTTTTCAGTTCATCTGGTGAAATTAAATGATTCTGAAATGTTTCGTTCTTACTTTTAGACTCAAATAAGAAGGATATATAAGGAAAGTCGCCTAAAAATCAAATACAATCACTGTAGAGGTTGTAGTGTGAACAGTTTTTGAGAAAAACTATGAAATTTGCCAAAAATCTAATAGCAAAAATAACGTCTTAAATGTTAGATGTCGAATAACATTGTTAAATGACCAATAAACGAATTGTTTTTCCTAATACAGATTGTAGAGAATTTAATTCTGAAAACAAAGTTAATTAAATGTGTAAAAAAGTTATGAAATTTACTTCTTACGTATTCCACTACACAGCAATTTTTTGCTGTTTTATAATAAGGAATGAGTATTTGATTGGTAACAGCTGGTAATAATTGACTATTTAAACAACAACTGTAAACATTTTTAAATAATAAATAATCAGCTGGGCATTTATTATTAGATGACATATGTCACCTCATTATTGAACAAAACAAAAAACTGTAAAGATACTATGTGCTTGTGTTAAGTATTTTAACCAGTTATTTCCATCCATTTTATTAGTGATCTTGTGTTGTGTGTTTAATTTATTAAAAATGGAAGGTAGTATTTATGAGTATTCAAACTCTGAATTAGCAGACATGCATTTTAATGTATGGTTTAGGACGCTGCAATAGTACTTCAGCAAGACGTCTGTCTAGCAAGAGAACTTTTCTAACCGCAGGTGTCCAAGCACAAGATTTCTGCCACGATTCATCAACGCCAATCTGAAACAGGTTCTTTGAAGTCTTCGGAGCATAGTAATGCAGGCATCGCCCGATCATGTAGGACTGTTGAATTAGAAGAGTTGGTTCTTAATGGAATTTCTGATTATCCTGAATAGAGAATTGTCACTACAGTTCAATGTCAGCCAATCTAGTATTCGGAGAATACTACACGAGTACCAGTTACACCCATACCACTTCCAGCATGTCCAATCAACTCCATGTTCCAGCAACTCTTTTGCCACAAGTCTACGCTCCCTATGTTTTTTTTTTTTGTCAATGGCTTCTGTTAAAATGTGCTTATCCAAACTTTTTAAATACAACTTTGTTTACCAATGAGGCTCTCTTTACAAGAACAGCTATCATTAACTTCCATAACAACCACATTTGGGCAGACAGAAATCCTCATGCTATCAAACCTAATCGCCCACAACATCAGTTTTCAGTAATTCTTTGGGCTGGAATCTTAGCAGATCATTTTGTCGTATTTTTGCTTCCTCCCAGGCTTAATAGCGTGGTGTACTTGAACTTTTTAAGAGACGAGCTACCTAACCTGCTTGATGATGTACCTCTGCATTTGCGCCAACACATGTGGTTTATGCATGACGGGGCACCTGCGCACTACTCTCTGGCTGTTCGTGGACACCTAAATGAGAGTTTCACAAATCAATCGATAGGCCGAGGTGGACCAGTTTCATGGCCAGCAAGATCACCGGACTTAAATCCTTTGCATTTGTAACCTTTGGGGACATTTAAAAACCTTAATTTACTCTTCCCCAATAGATACCATTGAAGAAATCCGATTAAACATTTCTAATGGAATAGAAACCATTAAGCAGACACTTGAAGTTTATGAACAGGTCCGAAACGTGATGAGAAGACGCCTGAACGCGTGCATTTTGAACAATGGAGGTAATTTAGAGCATCATTTTTAATCTTCCGGTGAGACTTAACCGGAACATCTTGCAGGTGTTTATTGTATTATAAATAAAATTTTGAACTAAAAATGTTTATTTTTCACCAGCTTTTACCAATCAGATACTCATTCATTATTATAAAACAGCAAAAGTTTGCTGTGTAGTGTGATATGTGAGGAGCCAATATCATAACTTTTTCACTCATTTAGTTAACTTTGTTTATTATGGTTGTTTTCAGAATTAAATTCTCTACAATCTGTATTAGGAAAAACAATTTGTTTTATTGGTCTTTTAACTATGTCATTCGACATCAAACATTTTAAGACGGTATTTTTTTTATTAAATTTTTGGCAAATTTCATACATTTTCTCAAAACCTGTTCACACTACAACCTCTAGAGTGGTTGTATTTTATTTTTACTTATATATCCATCTTATTTGAGTTAAAAAGTAATAACAAAACATTTCAGAATCACTTAATTTCACCAGATGAACTGAAAACAAAGCAAAATCTTTCGCCAGCCATTACTCAGTAATGGAGCGTTTCGGGACCTACCTTTGTATAACATTTTTTTCTTATTTTTAGCTCTATAACCACGTCTTAAAATATTTTTACCATATTTATGACTCACCCTGTACATATATATAAATATATAATATATATATATATAATATATATATATATATATATATATATATAAATATATATATATATATATATATATATATATATATATATATATATATATATATAATATATATATATATATGGAACATAGCATTCAATTATTGCATGTATATGTATTTTTACGAATTGAAAGAGTGGTTATAAAAACAGATTGGTTCAATGGTATCTACAAAAAATGTGAACGCCGCAGGAAACTGAAATAAGTCATCAAACTCAGTACAGCCATATAACATGTGGTATTACGATTAGTAGCTATAAACTTGAACGTTGACATGTTTTATACACAGTGAAACTTGTTAACACGACATAAATTGTGACGTACTCCTACTATGTTGTGTATCAGTAAGCATTCAATTTTACCTTAGAAATGGTTTACTGGAGTTTAACTGTGAATTGAGATTATATGGTTTGTTATACAAGGTGTTTGAAAAGTCTGGGTACGGCTTAATATTTTACAAACCATAGTAGATAACATCTTTAAACTTTGCACAGTGTCATATGGCTATGTAAACTATTTTTCCTTGCTATTACCATGACATGCCAACCATGGGGGGACGGCCCACAGAGGAAAACATGGAAATCTTAAATGAAAGCATGGGTCGAGTGATACCTCATTTGAAAGAGCTCACTTAGTAGAGTTGAATGCCATAAACCGTATCTCAAAAGGTTTATCCAATCAGAAATGGCGGGTTGTTTTAGGTACAAATTGTGAAGTACATTATGCGTTGCCATTTCTGACTGGATCGTCGTATTCTGATGCGGTATGCCATGCTTTCATTTAAGATTTCCATGTCTTCCTCTGTGGGCCGTCCCCCCATGGTTAGCATGTCATGGTAATAGCAAGTAAAAATACTTTACATAACCATATGACACTGTGTAAAGTTTAAAGATGTTATCTGCTATGGTTTGTAAAATATTAAGCCGTACCCATACTTTTCAAACACCTTGTATAACACTTGTGATGAAAAAAATATTGTTACAAAGGAAGCATTTAATTAGTTAAGACAAAATATAAAATGAATCCCACTAATTAAGGCCTGTCCACCGCAATTTAATATGTATGTCTTATTCCTTTCTGTGTTAAAAAAGAACGGCAAATTATGCGGGCTGTGCATTGTTCTATTTTGTTACGCTTTTTAAACTTTTTTTATTCATCTTGCATAGTTTGAGAAAATCTTACTATTCTTTTAATACGAGTACTAAATTACTTCAAGCATAAAGATCCCACTACATTCTTAATGTAGAATAACATTACAGCTAAAAAATCTGATTCAATAAATAAACCATTCAATAAAGTTGTTTCTTTGGAAAAAATATAAATATTTCTTAAAGGAAAGTATTTATTTCTAGTGAAAGGTTCAGCACGAGACAAACTTGTTAAGTAGCCTATTTATTGTACCACGTGTCGCGTAACAGGCTTCACTGAGGCTGCTTGCCCAATTTCAAAGGTACAAATTTTAGTATTTCACGTATTAAAAGGTCTAATTGCATGTTTCTTTTACTCTGGAATACTTTAAATTTATCATTTTTGTACATACGAACAATGCTATAATGTTCATTAATGCTCACATAAATCCCATGGAGGGACATGCAATATTATAGAGCCAGATGTTGCGTATTTGAAAATGAAGCTTTGTGCAAAATGACATGTATATAAGTTAGTTGTTTTACAGGTATCGTTCTTACTTTACATAGCGGTGATTTGTGACTGCAATTCCAGTCATCAGTGTTACTTTAAAGTCTTATGAAAAAATTATTCGACTAAAATAAGTATTGTTGAAATTATTACATACTACAAAATAAATATTAGGTCATGGAAATTGCATATAGCTTTATTGCTATACAATTCGAGATTGTCTGGATAAATCTAATAAATGCTGAGAATTCCAATACGTTTGTTTGTGAAGTATTAAATATAATTAACATAAACGTCTAGTAGTTTAAAATAAAATGATATTTTGTGCACATTTGTAACAAATTATCATAGAAACAACTAATTGAAACATAAAGAAAATCAGTTACCCAGGTAACTAATAATTTGAATAAAACAAAAACTTGAAAACTTTCATTAACAATCCACCCGTTCTTGAAACCTTTTTTTAAGAAAACTCAAATACAAAATTCTCCTGCAGTTACAATCAACGCATTTCTATTGAAAATTATATATTTGAAATACAGTAATAGCCTTTGTTCTTAAAACGGCTAATAACTAAAAGTAAAACGCAATTGTATGCTATGGAATCTATAAAAACACGTTACAAGATTTAAAATCTATAAGGTTAACACAAATGTAACAATGATGTATTAATATTTATGTGTCAAAATTCTATAGAAGATAAATATATACTGTCTGAGATAAAATTATTTATATAAATAATAATCCAGCTGGAGTATCATAATATTTCTGGAACTGGTGAAGGTAAGGTAAAATAAATGAAATTAATAAAATTAATTAATTTGAAAGGAAAGAGATTAAATGTATGATTATTAGTAATAAATAAGATATTATAATTATAAAATAGTTTGAATAAAAAATAATATAAGTTGATGATTTCAGATTTTAGTGTAAGAAACATATTTACCCTCAAGAAAAGGATAAAAAAATAATACTTTATAATGATAGAAGAGCAACGAACAATAATATCCTAAAAAAACTATATGGATTGTGTGACTAATGAAAGTGACGTCATTCAGTTATTATTAGTTACCGGCCATATGTCAACTATTTGTAATACCAAATAGTTTAAAGCTGTTCTCCACTGGAGATTTACACAAGACGTAATGGTAACTAGAATATAAATTTGTTTATAACAAGACAATGGAGTATAAAAAAAAAAAATTATAAACGTAACTACGTAACTATCAGTAAATCAGAACTATAATGTTGAAGGAAGCAGTTACACTCCTTTTTAATGTCTGTAACTGGCCATTGACCACCTGCTATGATAACACATTTGTTGTCATGAATTTATCAATAATAGAACATTACGTTTTAGGATAGAAATCTAACCTCGAGTTGCTAATATAACTCTTGGCATAAGTTTAATCAGTCACAAAATTTCAGAAAATGGATTTATTATGTGGTAATAAACTCATGGAAACCTAATTCGGACGTCTAATTGTTTAAATTTTATGTGTATTCTTAACCTTTTTCTTTAAAACTGTTATACCAGAGGAGTAGTATATATTTTAATCATAGAAAAGAAGTGTATACATTTTATACATTAGCAATGGTAAATTTACGAGAAACATTTGAACATAAATTTATTTAGAAGATTTTAAAATCTTATCACTCGAGAGATTGGAAAAATTTCAATGATGTTGGTCTGCCTGTCTGGAAAACTGATTGCTACCAGCAAATATTTGAAAAAAATAGTTTCTAAACACACTTAAGGTCAATTATTTTACATTTAAAGAAAGTATATTTGGTAGATTTGATTTTCGTAAGGCCACAGTTACATTCAATTTGATCCCTCGATTATCCATTGTATCAGTTTTGGCACATACACAAGATAGGGTTTGATTATTTAGCTGAGCGTTAGCAAACATTTGAACAAGTGTTTATGGGTTAAGCAAGCAATGCGTGGTTAAACATTTTTATTTTGTACTAGTTTTCTATATTACTACTCGAGAGTGATTCCACTGGGTATGAAAAACTTTATATTCTATAAAATTTGTTAGGTAAGATATGCTTGTTGAGAAAAAAAATCTCAGCAAGTTATTCCGTCCTGTTGCTCCATGTCTTGTTTTGAAAGATTCATACAGTAAACATTTATAGAATTATGATGTAGATGAGGAAATTTCCCACAACAATTTTGGCGTAACTTATGGTAATTTGGAAATTTTCATACCTGCATTTAATTATGTTACTGATTAGCATTGGTTACTAGAAGTATTAGGATTTTATGTAAGATATTTTTATTGTCAGCTAATCAATGCCTCTGTTATTTTGAACCAGATTATGTTTAATATGTCTGCACTTCAAATCAACTAATATTAATTTATTCATTCTGACCAAGTTTATAACTGTGTATGTCGAGATCTAAAACGAATAGTGCTATAATATTTAAAAAGTAATTGAAAGTTACGCTTACTATATTATAATAGTTACAGCCTTACTATACCTTTGTATACGTACAAACGTTTACTAATATACTTTGTATCGTAACAAAATACATCAGAAGTTTCAGGACTCTTTATGACAACCATTTAATAGCAAAATATATTTGGAGGGAATTTAAATTTATAATCGAATCATTAGGTGATTTTCACACGTTTCGTATTATTTTGTTCCTAAATTCGTTTAATTTAGGTGTTGTAATTTTTTTGATCGCCCCTCATGGGTTATAGAACCTGATTATGGCTTCAGAAATTAGTTATTATCTGTTATTCATATGAAATTGTTACTATGTTCTGAAATGTTTCCTTCAAATGTCCAATATATTTTTTGACAGTTAGTGACTTTACAGTTAGAAAAAATCCAATTTTTTTTATTAAATAGGTCCAAACTTTATGGTTTGGCCAGTAAATAAAAAATATATAAGGTCATTCTTATCTAATATTTTTATTAGTTATTGAAGCTACGGTTAATGAGGACACTCATTTTATCATAATTATATAACTACTCTAATAAATATTTCATAAAAATGAGAAAGGTAACCAATTTTGAGTACACTACGTGAACACGTTCACAATACCTTTTTTATCATGAAGTAAAAGTTCATAAGCAGCCTAATCTAATTCGTCAATACTGCTATCTAAAACAAGATATATTAATGTTTGATATTCTACTTTGCCTCACACTATATATAGCTAGCATTTGTTCATAAAAATACGAAATATTGTAAAAAATTGTTGTACGTAGCATTCTGTGACTCGATAATACTTCAAAAGTCTTGCATATCCTCAAAGAAAATCTATTACATTGGTTTCAAGAGTATTTTTGGCTATTATTTCAGAAATTAAAACACCTGAAATCCTCATATATTTTCCACGTTTGTAGTATTAACATTTGTAGTAATTATGAAACTAAAATAATATTAGTTGTTTGCAATGAAGTAACAATACTCGTGCTACATTTGTATACTGCATTTTGTATTTAATACATAACTGTAACAGGGAGAAACAGGTGACCAATGTGTATGGGATTACTATCCATGACTTAAAACTCTGACACCAAGACCGCAAACTTGCCTGGAGTTTTGAGTGTACTTTGTTTCATTGAAGCAGGATACCTTAGAGAAACTTTGCACTCTCCACAGATTAGCCAATTTTAACGCAGGGCACTCTGTATGTTCATGTATCGAGGTCCTTCCTAGCAACAATGCCTGAATGTTTGAAAGCACTTTGGAAAATTAACTAATGTACGTATTAGTTGTTTATTTACCAATACCTTGTTTGTTACTTTCAACCAAATGCATTTTCGGAATTTATTTTGATATGCGTTTAACACAATATCATATTTTCGCTAATGATTTTTTAATGGCAAAAACCACCATGATATAAATGTTAGTGAACATGTTCTAAAAATTCAAATAAAAATTATAATTAATTCAAAAGAACATGGACTAGTGCTCATTTGTTAGCATTTTATTTGTTTTTTTTCGTTTATTAGTTTGTAAGTTATTATATTTTCACAATATTGAAATAAACTTTGATAATACCGGATATCAAAAGATCGTTGTTGTCATCTATTATAATATTAGGAAATAACATATACCTATAAGTTGGAAGTATATAAATTCACCGAGCGCCCAATAAATGTAAATTAATAGATATATAAATAAAAATAAGAGCAGTTTTGTACGGCATATTAATGAAAATTAAATGGTTCACGAAACACAATTAAAAGGAAAAAATAGAAATATTTCTATTGACCGTCTTATACATTTTTCACGTAAAAGCTCCAACAGCTGTATTTCATAGAAAAAAATCCAAAAGACCAAATAATACGAGCAATTAATAAGTCTGCTTTAAACACTCATCATTAAAACTGAATGAATGCAGGATTAATATAAGTAGATGAAAACTAATTTCGTTCTCATCGCAGTCAATTGTTACGCAGCATTACCTCTGACACAATCTGTATAATTGAGCAATTAATTCCACTGGATTCTTTTTACAGCCATTCTCTAATTAGGTTTAGACTTTGTCCAATTAAATACCTTGATTGTGGGCAAGGTTGATATAATAGTTTAGAATTGTGGTGGCAACAAAGGCATTTTGCATTCGAAGCTGCGTATAGCAAAAGAAACATGTAGCTTTGCTCAAATACAAAGAATGTTTCTATAAACTATTGTAACTAAATTTAATTTAATAATTCTTGTTTGTTAAAGATATTCCTAATATGATTTATCTCATAATGGATACCCAACAGCTACTAGAGCTGCAGCTACTGGCATATTAACTAATATAACAATGAGTTTGAGTTCTAACATTAGTTCCTGCGTTAGTCTTATGAGGTTGATATTTTGGAACGTTTCTTACATAAACGTAACTGATGCTTGTGGGTACAGCACTCTGACAATTAAATTCCAATTCATGAAACGCATTTTTTCTATTTTAGTAGCATAAAAAATGTACAAATGACCAAATTAATATTATATGTTTCAAATTATACTATAAGTAAATAAATCTAGCTTTATGTACAGAACATTTTTACACTTGCGTTTTAAATGAAAAATTAAATAAAATACGTTGAATGTTGTAATTCCTGAGGTTACGTTGTGATATTGCATTGGTATATTTTTTTTATTTTTACTAAAATTAAATTTAGTGGTTAGGTTAGTTGTTCTTCTGAGGTGGAAATCGGATTTCAGACCTCAAAACGTAGTTTTAATCTCCCGTGTTTCCTGTAAAACAATTAAACTTCACCAAACATCTGAAAACCAAAAAGTAACATAATTATATCATCTAAATTATATTATAGCATATATCTCTATCCTTATTCTAACTGCAAACAGTATACTTCCAATATTACTTAAAATTACTACTTTAACATTCAATATGGAATTTCCAAAACATACTAGTCAGCCTACTTCATAAATTTTATTAACTGTGATGTGTCCTCATAATTAAAAAGCCATTGTTTTTACTTTAGTTTTGAACTTAAATATTAACCTATACAATTTAAAATTGGCTGGTATTTCATTAAATATTTTTGCACCTAAAAAAATCAAAGATCTTGTCATTAATGATTTTGAAACTTTCGGCTTTCTCAATAAATTGGCTACTTTACTGCGTGTGTCATGATCGTGCATTATATACTCCGTTTCATTATTTACCACTACGAATGAAGAAAAATCTGTAGAACTTTAAAAATATATAAATGCTGTAAAGGTAGGGCCTAATATATTGAGTTGTCTAAATAGATTAAAAGATGATTCCCTTTTCTTCCTAAATAGTATAATTCTAATATAATGATTCTGTACTGTTCTTATTTTAGCGATCAAATTTTTGAAAGTTCCTCCCCAACAATGAAATACCATATTGTAATTTAGAATTTATTAGAGCAAAATAAAGTGTCTTTAAAAGCGCTTGATCACATATATTTCTCAAAAAATAAAATTTCCGAATACTCTCTTTTAAACCCTTTGTTAGCTCTTCAATGTGATCCTTCCATGATAAATCTCTGTCTATTACAACCAGCAGATATTTAAACAAATTCACATTTTCTATGACCTGACAATTACAATCACGCATACCTTGGCAGCCTGATGAATGATAACTAAATTGGTTCTCTTCATATGGGGGCCTGTTCATTCTAAAATTTAAAACTTTTGTTTTGGAGACAGTAACACACATCTTATTTTCCAAGCACCATTTATTTAAGAACGAAAGTGCTTCATCTACACTGCTACATAGTCCCCGGCTGTCCCTATTCCAAAATAAAAATGCAACATCATCAGCAAATGCGGTTACCTTTCCTCCAAATTGAATTTTCAGAAGATCGTTAATGAAAATTAAAAAAAGGGTAGATGATAAAACGGATCCTTGCGGTACACCTTTTTTATACTTCCCGGTTTGCTTAAGCATCCCCTACACTTCGCAGTTTGTTCGCGATCCATAAAATTGGCTAAACCACTTCAATGCATTTCCCCTTATTCCTATTTTTTCCATTTTGGTCAGTAAACAGTTATGGTCAACCAAATCAAAGGCCTTAAGAAAATCCACAAAAACAGGTGTGCATTTATTTTTTCATTCATCTTTGCATACGTAGCTTCCAAAAAAAATAACGCATGCTCCGTACTTTTACCTTCTAAAAACCCATACTGATTTTTACTGAAAAAATTTAAATCGTTAAAAAAGTTTACTAATCTTGAATTCATTACCTTCTCAAATATTTTTGAAAAGACTGAAAGCAAGCTGATAGGTCTCAGGTTGTCAAGTTTGATTGTACTTGATTTCTTAGGGATCGGAACTACGATACTTTTTTTTTAATTGCTGGAAACACCCCTGTTTGGAAACTAGAGTTAATTGCTAGACTTAACCGTTACAATATCAAACCCACCGGAGCGTTTTATTTTTTAAATTACTGATGATAGTTTTTAATTCTTCGCAATCAACAGGAGTTACAAAGAATGAACGTTGTGGCGTCGTGAGCAGATATCCAGTATCTATTACCTCGCCAGTACCTCTTATCGTCGCTGCCGTCGCCGCCCGCGCCGCCGCGCCCACCTGCACTACCATCAACAATCAGCTGTTCGTGCACATCAATTAAGTATTTGTTTATCATGTCACAGATTGCTTGCGGCTCTTCAATAGTCGATCCGTCATTTAAAGTTAACCTCTCAATGTCCATCTTCTTTTTACATCCAGTAATGTTATTAATTATTTTCCATTGTTCGGCTGCATTTTCCCCTGTATTTAGTAAGTAAATTGTTGTAATACTCATGTTTAGTATTGTCTATTTGACTTCTTAAATTAAGAGAAAACCTTTCAAGATAGTTTTTTGAAACGCATTATCATAGGGCCCTATTTAAAATTATCCTCTATAAACTTATTTCTTTTCTTTATTTTGTCTAATATAAATTTATTATCCAAGGGCTTTTAGCTTTTGCTTTACTGTCTCTGCGTGAACTAACCCTACTTTTCGGTGCCTATCTCTATTGCTTTGTTTACTATTATTATAAAATTTGTCCATACATAGATTAGCATCATTCGAATTAATTACCTCATCCCAACATGAACTTTCCAAGTAATTCCTTTACAGTTTTCAATATTTACAAAATTGGCTTTCATCGGGGCCTCTATGATTTTTTTCTGGCCATTATTATTTAATTTGACTGCTACCAAACAGTGAACAGATATTCCTAGGTTACAAATTTCAACTTTGAAAGAGTCCAAATATCTAAATCTAATAAACACATGATCTATGCAAGTTCTTGAGTCATTATTTATCCTAGTTGGCTGGTTTCACAAAACATGAAAGACCATAATTACTCGTTAAATTTAAATAGCTCTTTGAATAACAATTATCTACTAAAATTTCAATGTTACCGTCGGCTAAATACAAAAAATTTCCTCATAAACTAGCCAACATAACTTCCAATTCCTCCAAAAAGTTTTTAACTGTGTAGTCATGCAGTCTATATAAAGAAACTAATGTAAATTTGACATTATTCAATTTAAAATTTAAAATTACCGTGTCAGCACTTTTCATATTACACTGAATGCTATTACATATTATATTTTCTGAAACATAAACCATCACTCCACCCGAAGCATAATTGTCCGTTACAATTTGTGTATAATTTATATCTATCTAAATTATAGAAACCTACTTCATCTGACTTAATCCATATTTCACTGAAAATTATAAAATCACATATCTTACTACAACAATTAATTTGCGCTTGTAGAATGTTAAATTTATTTCTTATAGATCTAACATTCAAATGAATAAATGTAAAACCTGCAGAACATATGTCTGGAAAAATATTATCTAGAGTATAAGAGACCGGCCAAATTCCTATTTCCTCATACTCCAAATTCATTTATTGCTAGTTATTACTACTTAATTTATATCTGTCTATCATAACAAATTTTTATTAAAATGTAAAAATAAAAAACAATTGTAAATACCCTTATACATAGTTGGTGAAGAGACTTACTTTACTTTACACAGATCTTTTTCACAGTCGATTCGGATACACTTTTGGCCGTCCTCTCTTCTCATACAAATCTTTCTTTCATTACACCAAACGTATTTGTAGTTATTTTCCCTTGCTTTTATCTTGGTCACATCTGAGAAGGTTCTTGGTTTCCGGAGTCAGGTGATCCATTCACGTAGAC